>NW_007729181.1:45301-63107 GCF_000696425.1 Galeopterus variegatus
CTGACTGACTAATGACAACCACCCTCCTGAAATTCATGGCTTGTTCTATTTCCTTTATTCTGGAGAAACCCTTTCCTAAAGCATCTACTTCAATCAGCTGTTTTAATTCACAAATTATTTTACCTTCATGTAAAGGAATAATGGAGAAGAGATTATACCCCCAAAATTAGCAAACTGTAAGAACATAATCTTAAATTTCACAACTCAGCTTCATTTGGTTTGAATTATTGCTCAATATTTTCTTGATTCCCCTGTTTTTAGCTCCAGGCAGCTGGAGAGGGCAATCTTTGGACTCAGTTTGTGGATCACTCCTGCCATGTTCTGCCAATCTAAAGACAAAGATGGTTGAGTCTCCCATTTTTAGCTGTTTTGGTCCCTGCAGAGGCAGAGCTCTCTGAGTTTGGGACCCAACTCCTCTCTTAGGACAGAAAACTGGCCTGTAAACCCTCTTACTTGGATTTTAATATTTTAGCTCCTTAGTTAATTAAAAAGTAGGAGTATTGTGCAGTATTTTAAGAATCTTTTACCTCTGCCTTATATTAATAAGGTACAACTAGAATAAATAAGTACCCTAAAATTCCTCCAGGTTGCACAGGTAACCTAGGACATGTAGCTTTACTGCTAGAATGAAATAATTAGTGGACATCAAATTAAGGAGCCATTCAAACATTTTAGAAGAATCTAAAAGCTGATGCACACTTTCCCTGAGACAGACATAAGACGTGTGAAAAGCTGCCACATAGGATGAGATAGCTGCTAGTTGTAAGATGAAAAACAAAGGAAGAACAAATTAGTAAGGAATGTTCCTATGCTTATTTTTTTAACCATGTGTAATGATAATAGTACATAAAGTGAATAACCAGGAAGTTAGGGAAATTATGCACAAGCATCTGAATCTATTGTCAAGGCCACATTAGTCACTTCCTGGAGATGATGTGTTAGAGACCCCACCAGGTCTAGACATGGAAGTTCGATATCCAGCCAATCTAAGTAGGACCTTTCATTTTCCTTTCTTCTCTTTTTCTTTCTTTCTTCAATTATTTCTTCCTTCTTTCATTCTTTCATGAGAACTTATATACCCTTCATATAGCTTAAGAAGTAAAATATTGCCAGCATAGTTGAAGCCCCTATACCCTTCCCCAATCTCATTCCCCTTCTTTACCCTTAAATGGCCTGATTTCTTTACACTTTTCTTTATATGCATGTATCCCTATAAATGTATTGCATAGTATTATTTGCATGTTTTCAAATGCAACATAAATCCCATATTGTTTCTGTTCTACAACTTGCTTTTTCCCTCAATATTATATTTAAAAGATTTATTCATGATTGGAGATATTTTCACTTCTGAGATTTGCCAAAGTGTTCTCCAAAGTGTTTGTACAATTTGCCCTCATTTGACTCATTCTCTACAGGTTCAAATCCATTTTTATCACTAATCTATTTTCACTATCTACTTGATATTTGCTGTGATAGGTGATGAGGATACGAAGATGAATAAGACACTATCTCTAGGGGCTTACAGTGATTTCAGGGAGGCAGGAGTGTAAATTAAAAATTGTAATCAAGTTCCATTTGTTCTAATGAGGTATGTACAAAGTGCCATGTGAGCAACTAAGTCTGAGATACTGAGGGAGAAATTCCCAGATGATGGAAAGAAGAAAGACATCCCAGGCCTCTGTGACTGTATGTGCAAAGGCAAGGAGGGCAACGGTATGGTATATGTGGGGGGAGCAGGAGAATATGTGGTTTAATTAGAGCAGAGGGAGCTGAGGTTGACCTTAAAGAGATAGGCTGGGGTTGGATTGTAAAAGAAGAGCCTTGTATGTCGTGCTAAGAAATTGCGTTTATTCATGTAGTCAATGAACAAAGTGCCACTGGGAGAGTTAAAGCAGAAAAGCAGTACAATAAGTTTTTTAAATTAATTCTGATAATGAAAAGTGAACTGCAAGAGAGAAAGTTTGGTGAAGGAGAAAGTAGAGTAGAGGGAATTATAATAATCCAGGAGAGAGAAACTCCAAGATTCTGAACTACACAGTGGTATTTGAAACAAGGAGAAAGAATCATCTTCATAATATTTCAGAAGTAAAATGTAAATTCTATGAGGCAATGTCATACAAAGGACTGCAGGAGGTAGGAAGAGTCTAACCCAGGCAGACACAGTAAGGGGTCCACTGTGCGTAGAGAATTTAAAAACAATAATAAAACTTACTAAAACTCAGTCTGCTTTTTATAATCACCATGTGCCAGCAATTCTAAACAATGTCAATGACAAAATTCCCCTCCCTGAAAAAGCTTTTGTTATCTAAGTTCTAAGCAGTTGCTGTGGTTACTGTTGTTTTAGTAATATAACAAATATGTAAACTGCAAATTAGCACATCCCAATTACTTAACCTTTAATAAACATTGTATTCTACACAGAAATTAATTTGGAGAACTTCTAGTCCTACAGTCCACCCCAACACAGGTAGGGGTATTAGTTTACAGAATAAGTTTATAGGTCAGAATTGCGTAAGGTCACTTTTGACGTGAGACTCCGATTTCTGTGGTACTGCATATATGTACCCACATTTAAACCACAGATTCGAAGTAACAATGATAACACAGTGATTGTGAAAAAGAAAAGACAGATCTTGAATACTTAAACTTTGTCATTCTAGGGCCGGCCCGTGGCTCACTCAGGAGCCTGTGGTGCTGATAACACCAAGGCCATGGGTTCAGATCCCTATATAGGGATGGCTGGTTAGCTCACTGGCTGAGCATGGTGCTGACAACACCAAGTCAAGGGTTAAGATCCCCTTATCGGACATGTTTAAAAAAAAAAATTTTGTCATTCTATGTGTAAACTATTCTCTGATCCTTGCAGAGTTCATTCTTTTGGAAGCACTTCCAAAAATTACATTAATGCAATATACATTAATGTAATTTTTAAGTATTCATAAAGTGTTACTTTTTATTTTTATGTTCTATAATCTTTATCATTAACTGAGATATAATATGAGGAGGAAAGTAGATTTGGGAGAGGCCATAATAAGGTTGGTGTAGGACACATTCAACCCCATGTGCATGTAGAACCGATGATGGACTTGTCTAACGTGCACTTGGAACCGATGATGGACTTGTCTAACGTGCACTTGGAAAGAAGAGGTTGGCATAAAACAGCGAGATCAAGGATATACAGAGAGGTTTGGGAGTCACCAGAATATAGATGGATGATGAAACTGTGGGAGGGGTTGACCTTATTCAGCAAAAGTGGGTAGATAGAAAACAGGGATAAGGAGGTGACCCTGGAGAACACCAACAATGTAGGGGCAGCAGGGGATCAGGACTTTCCCCACTGCACCCCCCCCCAAAAAAAAAAAAATGAGAAAGAAAGATAGGCAGGAGAAAAACCAGAAGAGGGAGTTGTCCTGGAGGGAATTTCAACAATGTTAAGTACTAAAATGAGCACAAGTACCATTGGGAAAGCACAGACACGAAGACATCCCGCGCATCTCTGTCGGCAGTTTCAGTGGTGCAACAGAGCAGAAGCCAGATGACGGACAGAGGCATGGACCAGCGCAAAGCAGGCTGAGCCAGCACAGTTAAGTTCTCGCTCAAGAAAACTGGCTGGATGAGAGAGGAGGAAAGTGAAGGGGAGGCAGAGCTGGGGGAAGGTGTTCTTGGATTCTGAGCCTAGGGGAAGAAGTCAAGGCTCATCCAACACAGGACCCAACACCCAACTGTACTGTACTCTCTGCCTCCTCTCCCCACTGAGGAGAAGGTGTTCTTGGATTCTGAGCCTAGGGGAAGAAGTCAAGGCTCATCCAACACAGGACCCAGCACCCAACTGTACTGTACTCTCTGCCTCCTCTCCCCACTGAGGGTGTGAAGAGATGGACGGTATGTGAGGGCGGGGGCTGGGCGATGCAGCAGGTCTGAAGGCCACAGATGTGTGGGCCCCAGAGCACAGAGGGCTTGTCTTTGCTATGCTGAGGAGCACTGCCTCTCTGAGACAGGCAGAGGACCTAAAGATGGGTCCAGGCAAAGGGGAATTTTGAGAAGAAAAGCGATAGTATGAAACTTTCCACCCAATGGCCTCTCTGTTCGTCATTGGAGGCATGATTATCTGCCAAGAGTCAGTGGGTGCAAAAGAAGTTGGGGATGCATTTCTCCTTTCCTGCTAACTCACAGCTATGGTGAATAAACTCATTAGGAAGATCATAAGTAAAGAAAGACGTGTCCTGCCAGTCACTCTCTGCTTTACATCTTGAGCGATCAAGGGTGAGGGTAGCACTGAAGTGCACAGGGTACCACAAGATAGAAGCAGGTTCATCTCCCAGCAATGCAAACTGATGAAATGCCCCGACCAGTGAAAGGCACTGCTGCCTTCCCTGGGTACACGGAAAAGAAGTCATGGTCACTTACAGACAATTCAACCTTTGAATTTCTCATAAAAATAAAAGCTAATTTAGGCACACATTTGCAAGCCTGTGGGACATTAAATGGTAATGATGAAATTGGATAGTCCATGAAAAGCACTTAGCTCAGTGCCTGGTGTCTGTCAGTAAATATTAGCTGTTATTATTCATAAAAACCCAGATGAAGATGACAGAGATGTCTGTCATCTCACAACATTGATTCCCCTAAGTGGTTAAGGAGTCATATCACAATCCCCTAAATGCCTGTAACTCTCAAGTCATCTCTCTCTACTCGTTCTTGTTGCTAGCCCTTGTGGTCCACATCTCTTCCTTTCTTGGAAATGTGTCCATGGCATTTGCCCTAGTAAATCAAATAAAACTGAGTCAGTTTTCAGATATAAAAAAATCTGGCAGAGGCTGTGTTGTGTAACCACAGCTCGGAAGACGAGGAGTGAAAAGAACAAGCCAGTTACAGGAGGCAACATGAAGAGAACCCAGAGCAGAAAGCCAGTTGTCAGCAAAAGACTTATTTCAAGAAAAAGTTAAAGGAAAAAGGCACCACTGGAGCCTCATTATGTTATATAAGTGGCAATCACTACTATAAATGAGTAACTTAAAAATTATTTTAAGTAACTTTTCAATGAAAAAATTAAATGTTCATCAGTATTAATGAACATAATCATCCCAAAATCCAACATTTCAAAGGGAAAACCTGTATGGCTTTAGGGGCTGTGAACTTCCTTGTTTGATCCTTTTAATTATACAAATAGAGAGGGCTTTTTATTAGCAAGCGTAGTGAGTACTTCAACACACCCAAGTCTGTTGATATCTACAGTCCAAATAAACATTTGATGAGCAGGGTTTGGGGACAGTTATTTGAGATCTGTGAGTGGAGCATTGATTTTCACCCATGAGAGCACCCAGGAAGCCCAATGAAGAGTGCTGAGGAAAAGCTCTATAAATGTGATGCAAATACCATGATAACTCTCTCTCCACTCTTTGTAAAACTAATGGACCCGACTTACAACTGGTCAAGACAGCTCTGTGCTCCTTGGAATTCCTCGGGACCTGAGTCACTCTCTCAATTTCCTTGGTGACTAAATTGAGAACTGGAGTGTTTTGTACCCTGCACGAGGCATGGCAGACATGGGTCCTAAGCAATAAGCATAAAGGTAGCTCTAAGAGCCAATCAGGAGAAACAGCACCACAGTCTGTGTTTAACTTTAGACCTAGTTTTCTTATGTCAATCATAAGAAATACCTTTGAACTGGATAAACTTCTGAAGAATGTTGAAACCACTTTCCTAATCAAGCTATGATGAAATCACTGTCAAAATCTAAAAATTAACTTCACCTATTAAAATGTGGGGAATTTCAATTACGCAAACAAGAGCTTAGAGATACCCAAGGGAGGATACATAGATAATTCTCTCCAGATTCAAGTAAAATCAGTTATAACTCCTTACTAATTGTAACACTTTGCATAATGCATTTAACTGCTTTTAGCTCTTTGATTATAGATTCGTATATGAAAAATCAGGACATGTTAAGCCCAACCTAAAAAAAATATAGAGAGGCAAAAAGATCAATAGCTTAACTTGGGATTTCCATCTCATGTATTTTACTTTTTATTTTTACATGAGAAAAAAAAGGCCAGTAAGATGCCTACTCATTTAATAAATTAATATATTCTCAGAAGTCATTTCACCCTAGCAAAAACTAAATTGCTATTTTGAAAAGATTAAATTGTGTTGGTCTCCACTATAAGATTTTTGAGTGCTATCTGATTCTTCAGTCTGCTCAAGTTTTAAGCAGATGGAAGCCAGCATAGACTCTGAGTAAGGGCACAAAGCTTTAACTCCTAAGTGAGCATAATATTCTATCTTAAGGTGACTTTTATCATTTACTAAAACAAAAAATGGAACTCACTAAAACTAAAACTCTAGCTAAAATCATTGTTGCCTGGGAATAAGAGAAAAGTGGGTTTATTACATACATGCAAAAACCTAATCAGAAAGATAGTTGAAATGTTAAATTTGAAAAAATACTAATATGGAAGGTAGCAATAACTCTGGACACCAGTGAATGAATGTAGATGGAGTACATATATATGTATATGTATATATGTGTTTATATATGTATGTATGTGTGTGTATATATATACACACACATGTGTACACACATTTGAAATTTGAAAAGTCAAAAAATATGCTGTACAATGACAGATTTGTTTGTATGAGTCTAGTGTTCTCAAGGGGACTTCTTTAAATGAAGACAAAAATGAATGTATGTATGCTTTCCACTTTGAGCCTCAGTAAATTACAGCAAAAGTTGGTGAATCAAAATTCTAAAAGTCTGATTCAGAAAGCAAGATGAGTGGAGTTTACATCTGTAAAATGTTTGTAGATCCTTGGTTTAAGATACAGTGCAAATATCTATTCCAATTATAGGTCAAATGCTATTAGAATAGATAGGCACCAGGGCTGTAGAATGTGCTCTTTGTAATGAAATTTTATTATAATTGATTTGTTGTCATTTGTTGGAGCTGGAAATTAGGGTCTGATTCTCTGCTGGACATAAGCATTCTACTCAGAGACCTCAGGATGTATCTCACACCCTCAGAAGGCAATTTCAGGCTCTTCCTAAATCCTGTCAATTTTAACCATTGTTGGTTTGTTTTAATAGGAAATTTGGGATCTTAGATTCCTAGAGTATGCTATTAGATTATTTAAATAGTCAATCATGCTTTTCAACAGAAATTCTGAAGCTCTCAAAGATTCAGTGTCTGTGAAAAAGTAGTAATTTGTGGTCAATTAATTAGCTTCTCTGTGACTGTATTTGGGAAACATTAAGATTTTTGTGAAAGTTTTTAACCTAAAGTTGTATTACTTAGCTTGGTATTCATCTTCTTTAATAACTCCAAATGATTTTTAGAAGTTTGCCACACCCAAAGAATGTAGACTGGACTATCCTTCAAAAAAAACATGATTTAAAAATTTTAAGAAAATTCAAAAAATGTTCTGTACAATGACATTATTGTTGGTATGAATCTAGTGTTCTCAAGGGGACTTCTTTAAATGAGGACAAAGATGATCAAACAGTTGTATAAATGTTATCCTTTTGTTAAAAAGTAATCTTAATTCATTATAATTATATTTTATGAAATAATTAATATTGTCATTACATGATGGACATCTGGAAATAATGTTTTCTGCAATGACAGTACCATATACTGTCATCCCCAGTTCCCTTAAATGTAAGTAGTGCCAATAGATACACTAATTTCTTCCTAAAGTTCCATCTAATTCTTATTTCTATAAAACTAGGCAAGCACCCATACATTGATTTTCACTCCAAGCTAGATTTCACACTAATCATAACAAGGTAAACTAATGGAAATTTCCACTCTTATTCTTCAAAGGCAGAAGTAAATGGTATTGATTAATCCAATCTTAGTAGCAGAGCAGGAGGCAAGCTGTAAAATAGAGCCGCTTCATAATAGAGAGCTGTGAGAGGTCTACAAATGATTTACTGGAAAGTGGTCAACATGACAACTTAGCTAAAATAAATTGTCTAAAATGTAAATATTACCACTCAGTGGCTTTTATATATTAATAACTAGATATTTTTAAGCATTATGTCTATTTTTAATTATTTTCCTGGGGCTCAAAGGAGATATTTTACATTTTTTTATCCATTACAGCCTGTTTTGGAACGTTTAAGTAAGAGGAAATGGGTTTGCACAGCAGTCAGAGGGACTTGGCCCAGATATAATGAAAAATTTCCTGGTAGCCAGGAGAGTACAAACTACAATAGGTCAATGGGGTGGTGAGGGGTATGATGTGAAATCTCTACTCTGTTAAGTCCATGGAAACAAACCAGATTCTTATCTGTCTGGAATTCTTTAGATGTAAGCCTGTCTCATGAGCAGGGGTGGGCTTCCAGGCCTATAATGCCGTTTCTGCCCTGTATCATTGAGACATTCCAAAGAAATATCAAATACATATCCATTAGCCCAATCACATAAACCGGGAACAGTTTCACCATGTTTCTCAGCTGGAGCACCAGCGATATTTGAGGAGGGAGGACAATTCATTATTGTGCAGGTCAACTGCTGCATTGCAGGATGGTTTGACATCCCCACAATCCATTTGGCATCTCTGAGTCTCATTACCTCATTGCTAGAATGGAGGAAAATAATGTATTACTCTAAGAGTTATGAGGATAAATGAAATATATGAATGACACTCTCTCAGGACCTGACAAGTCTAAGAGCTTATCAACTTCATTACCACTCCCTTTACAATGTTAGGATCTGGAAAAACAGAATTTTTTAAGAGCCCACGTTTAAGAAAGACGCAACTCTAAGTTGTTACACCAGAGCCAGTAATCTCTGGAACCAAAAGTCTTTATTTATACTGAGCATGATGTAATTCCTCACCCTGACTAATATTCAGTCATGTTTTTGTTTTGTTTTGTTGTGGAAGAAAATATTTAAAAAGTTTCTCCCTTACTGTTACCTAAAACCTTATTCCTCCTTACAATGATGGAACAGTGTTAAAGGTGTTCCTGTTCTCCTGAAAAGTGAAAGAAGAGGGAAAAATTATGGAACAAAGAAGGTTGTGTATACATCATGCATCACTAAATGGTAGTATAAATAATTCATTTTAGTATGTTTTGTAAAGAATGTTTAGATGGTTTAATAATTACCCTCTTATTTTGCTCAGAAAATATTGACCACAATTGATCTTTTCAATAATTAAAATGCTTTTGATGTGTCTATTACAGAAATGTGGTGCTGGTTTCTTCCGCACCCTGTCAGGAGACTGTTTGCCCTGTGACTGTAATGGTCATTCCAACGAATGTTTGGATGGCTCCGGAGTCTGTGTGGTAAGTCAGGGTCCCCGTCACTCTTCACATGTGTCACTGGGCCTTTGCATCTTGGGTGGGGATAAAATATTCTTTCTGGACGTTTGAGCTACATAGGAGTAAACTGCTAATCAAACTCTTTTTTTTTTTTAATCCATCCACTTTTCCTGCAAAATGCATCGTGCAAACTACTTCTGATTTTAAGTGGCCACCAAGGTGTATGCATGAATGCGCATGCTCCAGGAAGTTCTTGCCTCACCACCCTGGGCAGCTGGTTTCCTGCTGTAGGCCAGTGGTAATGGGAGTGAAAGTAATACACAGAGGAGGAAACCGTCCATCCACATCCGTCTGTAATAGTATAGTTTGCCATATGTTTGGCTTCAATCCACATACACCAGAAGAAGAAAACAGTTGTTGCATAGCCTGTTTTAGAACTTAAGATAATCAGGTCTATAGATCAAAATTAGTTTTAAAAAATTAAGTTTGAAACAAATAGCTAATGAAAATGAAAGTTTTGGCCTTGCATCTTTGTAATTCTATGTTCAAGCCCCCGAGAGAATTTTTTTTCCTTAACTGAAATGAGCTCTCCTGTAGATGGTTCTTCGATGAAGCATGATAGAAAACTATGGAGACTGAGAAGCCTTCTAGCAGAAAAGTGCTTGCTACATTTTTCTCATTTTCACTGAATGGACTGGCAACTAAGTAAAAACGGGTGTTGAAATATATACCAGAAGTGGCTTCAGTAGAAGCCGTAGGGGGCATTTTTAAGGACTTATACCCTCATATCAAGTTTTGCTTCATGAACTATATGACATAGCAGGAAAATTCAACTCTTCAAGTTGCCATTCGGCAAAAAGACTTTCCAAAACTGCAAGAGTGTTTTTGCATAAGCTACAAGAATACTTATTTAAATACACTCAAAATTAGCATAATTGTCCCTATCAAACAGATAATTATTTATTACAAGTTGCCTCTAAGTTGTGTCCATGCTGGTGCTATTTTACTTACACATTACGTTATGATGCAAATTAGAACATTTTTATTTATTTTAAACCTAGAAGTTGCCATTTTTCAAGGGACAGAATGAAGTGGCAAAATACTAAAGGTTGCTGTCTCTTTGTAGCATTTGTTTAGACCTGATATTTCTGTTCTCCCCTTCCCCCATCTTCTTAAATAACCATTCCATCCAGGATGTCCTCTGCAGCAGTGTAGGCACAGCAGCTGCCAAAGTCTACCCCTCTCTAATGCTTCCATCTCCGGTTTCCTGTTATTTTAATCCCAGTGACATTTGGAAAAAAAAAAATCCCATGAATACCCTTGAACTGATAATGTACAACTCAGATAATCTGACCAATTAAAGTCTCTTTGTTATCTGGTTTATTAAAATACAATAAAGTTAGCTCTAGAGGCTAGGTGCAGAGGACCAAGAAGAGGCCCTAAGGAACCGGTGCTCAGTCATCAGAAGATGCCAGGAGCCCAATGACCAGAACTAGAGTGGAGCAAACCTGACTTGAAGCTCACCACTGGCACAGGGCTTCTCAGGTTCCTTTGGATTAAGATTTGATTTGTCTATTGAATTAATTTATCCAAATGGACTTCTAGCTCACCTTAAGAACAATGGAGAAGGGAAGTAATCCAATATTTTGAAGGCTAAGGGATTTTTTTTTTATTAGTTTCCCAGCCTAATTAAAACCCTATTCAGGAAAGCAAAGATATTACATCTCTAATTTCTGCAGTCACTAGCATTTTCCTCATGATTTTTGAACTCTCCTTTATTACGTGTGTAAGGCAGAAATCAACCATGTTCGTCCCTGTAAAACTAAGTACATTTGATCAATAAACCAGCACACTCATTAGCTGTTAAAGAGCAGGAAAAATTGACTATAAAGACTTCTTGTTTCTGTTTTACTTGCAACTGTAAAATGTGTAAGGCAGAAATCAACCATGTTCGTCCCTGTAAAACTAAGTACATTTGATCAATAAACGAGCACACTCATTAGCTGTTAAAGAGCAGGAAAAATTGACTATAAAGACTTCTTGTTTCTGTTTTACTTGCAACTGTAAAGTTGGTATCTAGATAAAGTGCATAATCCTTATATTAAAATTTTGAAAATTTTTCAATCTATTGCAAACTTGAAAAAAACAGAAATCTTGCAAATAGTGACAGTTTGGTTCCCTGATAACTAAAGTTCTGAAACAAAGTTAGAAAATTTCCCATCCAAAGAATTCTAAGGATGGTTAGCTTGTTGGCGTCCCCTGTTGCTTTGTGCCCATCCGTGTGAGAATGTGACAGAAACTGAATGTAGAAAATAAGTTCTCTACACGTTGTTCATCCTTTTTCTCCCGACCTGAACTTGCTTCTTCTCTTATATCCCCCACCTCAGTGACACCATCATTCTTCTGGTCTTCTATGCTTAGATGCCCCAGATGCTTCACCAACTTCCTTTTTTCTTCCTGAACATTCAATTTGACACCAAATCCTACCAGTTCTAACTAGGAGAGAGCCTCTTCTCTTCTATGCCCTCCTACTGCCTTAATTCACACCCACAGCATCCCTCCCAGGCCAGTGCCACAGGTTCCCGACTACTCTTTGTCCCTCATTCCAGACTCTCCTTCCTCTGATCTGTCCCCCACATAGCAGTGAAGATGTCTTTCAAAAACACAACCTAATCTAGTCATCCCCCTCTCTAAAATCTTCCAGGAGTTTCTACTCCCTCCACTCGGAGCCCACTGCCACCTGTACTTGCTCTGTATTTTCACATTCTGTGCCTGAACTTCCCTTGTTCTCTACCTGGAATTTCTTGAAGGATAACTTCAAGGCCAAGTTCAAATGTCACCACCTCCATTAAGCCTTCCCCGACTGTCTCAGGAAAATCAAAAGCTGCTTTCCCTTGTCTTTATCCCACAGCAGGTACGTACATAGATACATACCTCAGTCACAGCCCCTAGCACACTACATTTCTCTTTGTTTACCTTTCTTTTTCCTTCCCAAGTCTGTGAGTTACTCAAAGGCAGGAACCAGGCTTTCTTCATTTTAATAACAGCCACGGCTCATTGTCTGTCATGACATCAGCTTGCTCCAGCCTTGTTAAGTGAATGAATGCATTGGTTACTAAAATAACAAACTAACCTAAATGCAAAATCCTTTAATTTTGTAATTTATGGAGTTCTTGGGTCATACCTGTATTGCAATAGAATGTACTGTCTTATACTGGAAACTCAGGCTTGGGTCCAACCCTGAGTAACTGGGAAACAGTGCTGCCAATAATAGGTGTTTCTATCTGGCCCCTTGCTTCTAAAGTGTGGTCTACACCAGCAGCATTGGCGGTATCTGGCAGCTTATTAGAAATGCAGACGCTCAGGTCCCACCCCAGACATACTGAATTAGATTCGGTATTTTCACCAGATCCCCAGGGGATTTGTGTGAACATTGAAGTTTAAGTGTTTGATCTAAGCACAGAACAGTACTCAAACTTTATGGTCTCATAAACCCTTTAGGCTCTTAAGAATTATTAAAGAGACCAAAGAGCTTTTGTTTATGTAGATTATATCTATCAATATTTATTACACTTGAAATTTAAACTAAAAGATTTTTATAATACTTATTAATTTATTTGAAAATAGCAATAATAAACCCATTGCATTTTAAGATAAATATCTTTTTATAAAACACAAACATATTTTTCAAAGTGAAAATATGTTTAATGTTGCCTTAATAGAAGGCAGTGGGGTTCTCCTGTTTCTGCATCAGTCTGTGGTAATATCTCGTGTCTGTGTAGCCTTTAGAATACCTCACCTTATATACATGAGAAAATGAGGATGCAAAAGGTAAACATAACCTTAGTACTATTTTGGAAATAGTTTTGAGCTCCCTGGGCGTACTTTGAGAGATCCATGGAACCAGTCCTACATAAAGCATGCTGACACAACCACACAAAGGCTTACCTGATTCTTTTGGACCTTCCTCCCACATTATGCTGGTGCTGTGACCAAGTAGGTGACAGACATCATTTCTCCTTTGGAGGAGACACAGCTGGTGCCCAAATGTCATTCCTAACACTTATATGCCATCGATTGTCTAGATGTAGCTTTCTTAACCATTGGCAAAAGATTCAGAATGCTTATTGTTTTTAAGTGGAGTCAGTTTTATTAAAATATAAACTTTTCCCCCCAACAACATACTTACGTATTGCCATTTTTGGTTTTTGCTTTTTAAATGGCAGAGCATTGAAGGTAAAGAGACATTTTGCAATCTCAGAGTAAAAGATTTTCAGAGCCAAAAGAAACCTGACAGGCCATCTTGTCTAAATCTTCTTTTTACAGACAAGAGTAGAAACCCAAGAAGGCCAAGTGACTTGTTCAAAGTCAACCAGCTAGAAAACAGAAGAGCTAGGGACCTTTTCTCCCTGCCTCCAGCTCTCTCTCTGCCAACCTCCCAGAATGTGTATTGATGCCTTTTAGGGAATTTCATAGCAAACCCTTTGAAAGAAGGCAGATGAGGAAAGTCATTATTCGCACTCTGAGCATTTAAAGGTCTGGAGAGATTGGTGGCTTTGCACTTGAGGATAATTGCTCCCCGTGGCTGCCATGGCAGAATTAAAGCCCTGACAAGGCATCCAAAGCATCCATCGGGCCATAAGGAGACAGAATTGGGAATTAGCTCATTTTTGCAGCTTAATAGTCACTTTGGGCACAAATAATGGCCTAACATCTTACAACAGGCCTGCTTTCTTCTGCACAGATGGGCTTTATCTATCCAAAAGGACTCAAACAAATTTGGCCCCAGTCTACAAGCAGCCCTGCCAGATTGCTTACGGCTTAGGTTCGTGGTGGTTGGGTAAGGCTCATTGGTTTTCCCTGGATGAGAGACCGCCACCAATTTTGAACTAGCTTTGGGTGAATGTTAATTTCCTTTATTTGCCACAGACACTAATTCATTAATTCATCCTTTCCCCTTTTCCTTCATTTTTTTCCCAACAAATATTTCCTGAAGACTGACAACGCAAAACACAGTATTAAAAACCATGAGGGAAATGTGTTAACATCCTGTTGTCTGAATATCATACTTTATTTTTCAGAGTTTCTCATTGATCTGTCAGGCTGTCTGAGCTAGCCCCTAAATTTTATTCTGCTGATATAGTTCTGTTCAGGGGCCAAAGATTGTCCATCCCTAATTGCTGATCTCAGATGCCTGAAGAGTGTTCAACCAGGCTAGCTTGTTTGGTTTTGTTTTTTTTTATTTTGGTGATTGGCCAGTACCTTGACCTTAGTGTTATAACACCATGCTCTAACCACTTAGATAACCAGCCATCCTCCGGATTCTCTCTTTTAACTGATGTGTTGTGCTTCATTTGAAGCTCAAACTGCTAAACAGTAAAATAGTCTGATATCTTCTAATGCAGTCATTTTGTGACTGTTTACAGAAGGAGCCTTTTCTCTAACAGTGTTGGAGAAGCAATGCAATATGGAAATTAGCCTCACCTCTGGAGCCAGATTGCCTGAATCTGAATCTCACTTTTGCCACCTACTATCTGTGTGACATTAAGCAATTTACTTGACCTTTCTGTGCCTTCATCTCTTCATATGTAAAATGGAGGGGAAATAAGAACCTATGTCAAGGTTGTTGTGAGAATAAAATTAGTCAATCCATATAAATATTAAGAGCAGCGACTCTTATTTCATTCTGAACCTCAAATAGAGCATAAAGACAAAAATAAAGAGCTCAGACTTCAGCCCATGGCTCCTCCGTCTTGCCTTCCCCAAGGTTCCCCTTCAGAGCACTGCTTGAAAACATTTGTTCCATGGAAGCTCTTGTGTATGTGTGTTACTAAAACAATTGTTCAAGTAGGAGGGTGCCTCTTCAATGCTATTCTAATTCTAGCAGTATAATCTTTCACTGAAAACCTGATTCAACCTTTATGTATACTGGAGAATGAAAGATGAAAATATCATACTGTTACTGGTATTGCCTTGTGCCTTCCAGTCCAGTCCCATGGGAGAGAGCTGTCTGTGTATTAGCTTCACTGCCTCTTATAGAAATTAATGCATCAGCTCGATAGCTACTGAGTACCTACGCCATTCAAGTTCATGGCAATATAGTGCTGGTGCCAAAGATAGTGTATTGGGGAGGGGGTGCCAAGGTGGGGAACAGTTAACAATACTATGTGGGTAGTGCAAAGAGGGAGGGATTCAGGAAGAGAAAATCAGAGGGGACTTCCAGGAGATTTTGAAGCCTAGCGCAGATCTCGAATGATGAACAGGCATTCCAGGCAGAAGGATCAGCCTGTTTTGTGCTTTCTTCCTGTCATCCTCAACATAAATGGAAAAATCATGCAAACAGACCTGCTTACTATTTCTTGTGTGTCGCTATCCAAGATACCAACGCATTAGCAGAATGCTCTTTATCTACCTTCTACTCCATTTATGCTACAGTCTGATACATTTTGTTCCTCCAAGCCCATAAATCCTTATAACTCCCATTGTCATGGGTAAGCACCAGGGAGATATTGTTTGCTTCTTTGTTTTTTCATTTCATATTCACTCCAAGTCAGTAAGCTGATGCTTCTGAAACATCCAGGCTTTTATCATTCTAATTAGCATTCTGAATTGAAATGAGTAACTGATGAATAATCCCCTTTGCACACACACACTCTAAAGAGAGTCCCCAGGCTTCTAGTGCACTCACAGAAGTCCAGGATGAATTCATCCACCACTTGTCCACACTTCCTAGCATTGGCTGGGGCCAACATGGCTCCTTTGTGCTGACCAGTACTGCCCCACACCATCTATTCTGTCAAGCCTTTCATTCCTTTTGCTTCAAATATTGCTTGGTTCCTAGATTTGCTGTCTATAAAATTTCTTTTGTGTCCTTGCAAATCTCCTGTCTTTTGTCTCATAGCACTGCCAACGGAACACAACAGGAGAGCACTGTGAAAAATGTCTGGATGGTTTTATTGGAGATTCCATCACAGGAGCACCCCGGTTCTGCCAGCCATGCCCCTGTCCCCTGCCCCACCTGGCCAAGTAAGTCCTAAAGGAAGATGGTCTCTTCTAATGCTTATCCCTATCCAGAGTTCTGAGGTTTCTCCACAGTAAAAACTGAATTCCTCATGTTGAATGAGACTGGAAAAGATATAGGCAAGATTTCTAGTCTAAATCTACTTTCAGGGAAGCTTAAGCACTTGCAGTATAGGTGATGACTCTGTTCCCAAAATACAGGAGAACATCATAAGGTCACTGAAGTCTCCCAAGTTTTGTAAGCAAGGCTAATCTCATCTTTTCTTGGCTATCCCTTCACCTAAAGAGATCACAACTGGTAATGCCTCATTATGATACTGAAAATACATTTTCAGTAGTATTGTTTCTTCTAACTCTCACTGAGTAAACATTCCCCTACATGTGGCAGGCAGATATGCTTTTCAATCAGAATTAGAACACAGATAAATGGAAGGTATGCATTAGACCAGTCAGCTCATAGTAGACTCAGTAGAAAATTATTTCTCACTTCTGCCTATGTTCTGACCTGAATGAGAAGTTATAGAGAAGAAATATGCAAGGTGTCATCAAAAAGTTCATGGAAAGATTCGTATTATTTTTTTATTTCATCTTTCCATGAACTTTTTGAAGTATTCTCAGACATCTTAAAGGAAATAATGGAATTTCTTTCAGGTACATAATATGTATAAATCCAATAGTCAAGTTATGACTGGCCATTTTATTGGCTTTAAAATGGCAGAATGTAAAATACAAAAAGGATAGTAGTATGTGGTTTTACAAATATCAACCAATTCTCCAATTTTCTGATACAAACTGGGTGTTCTACAGTCAATTGAGTTCTGACACTAAGATCCCCGAGTTGGCACAGAATCTGTAGGTTAAGGGTTCAGTTCCACAAGACTGCCCCCACTTCAGATGCCAGCCAAAAATGCCAGTCTACTCACACTTCTACCCAGAAGACTGCAAATTTGGGGAGTTCTCTCAGCCCCTCCCTCGGGCTTGATAATTCATTAAAATGACTCAAGGAACTCAGAAAAGTGCTATACTTATGATTATTGGCTTATTATAAAGGATACAACTCAGGAACAACCAAATGGAAGTGATGTATAGAGGAAGATACGGGAGGTGGGGGAGAAGAACAGGGTGCAGAGATTCTGTGCCCTCTCAAAGACATGATTATTGGCTTATTATAAAGGATACAACTCAGGAACAACCAAATGGAAGTGATGTATAGGGGAAGATACGGGAGGTGGGGGAGAAGAACAGGGTGCAGAGATTCTGTGCCCTCTCAAAGAGCACCATCCCCTCAGCACGTCCATGTGTCACCAACCCAGAAACTCCCCAAACCTCATTGTTGAGGAGTTTTTATCAGAGTTTCATTTCGTATGAATGGTTGATTAAATCATTGGCCATTGGTGATTAAACTCTATCCCCAGCCACTCTCCCCTTCCTGGATGTTGGCTGGGGGAGAGGGTTGAAAGTTCCAACCCTCTAATTACATGGTTGGTTTCTCTGGTGACCAGCTCTCGCTATGAAGCTATC
>NW_007729181.1:63656-65128 GCF_000696425.1 Galeopterus variegatus
TTCCAACCCTCTAATTACATGGTTGGTTTCTCTGGTGACCAGCTCTCGCTATGAAGCTATCTAAGTGTCCACCAAGAGTCACCTCAACAGTGTAAACTCAGGGATGATTGAAAGAGGCTTGTTACGAACAACAAAAGGCAGGTTTTTCACTCAGGAAATTCCAAGGGTTGTAGGAGCTCTGTGCCAGGGACAAAGGCAAAATATATGCTTTTTGTTATACCACAAGTACAAAGAGTAATGAACCTAGGTTCATATTCCTATTTTGACACATGATCCGTGTTATCTCAGACAAGTTATTTTCTCCTTGTCTCACTTTCCATGAGCTTTGCAGTCAAGGAGACCAGGTTCAAATCTTGGCTCCATTCCCTGATTCCTCTGCCTTCTCTGGATGTCAGCTTTTTCCTTAGTAAATCAAACCAAGGAGTAAGGATTTGCATCATAGGTTTGTGAGGCTTCGACTAGGGTAATATTCATATGTGTGGAGCTTTTGGGCTGATGCCTTGTACATGGAGAGGTGTAATGTAGGTGTTAGCTTTACTGAACACATAACAATTTTTTTCTAATGCTTATACTTTACTTGCTCTATGTGAGTCACTATTCTAAGTGTTTGGATGTAATATTTATGTAATTGATAACTGTTGTAAATATTAAATTAAATAATGCACATAAAACGACTTTTAAAAATCCTGAGTACCTGCCACACATGCACATTCACACACTTACTTATAAAGAGAAAAGAGAGATATAGGATGGCAACCAGATTTCTCCCTAATTTGTTTTCTTAATTTAACGTAATGTATTTACTAGTATTTTGACTAGGATTTTACCTAATAGCCTGTGATGTGTTCAAATCCTATAACTTTGCTGACAGTCAGCAAAGAAGTCAGACAGCCACATCTTTCTTTAGGAACAATTAAACTGCCCTGGACCTTGCTTTGTGACTTTTCATGTCTGATAGTATTAATAATGTGTGCAAAATGGATAGTACTGAGAGTAAGAGTAGAAAATGCAAATATTAAATGTTCTGTTATTTTTCACTCAAGTATGTCCTGATTTACAAAGTCCCTTTGCCTCATCTAGGTATGTTCTTTAATTATTCATTAATATTCTGCTTTCAAACAGGAGTCTCCACCACATCTGATGAGATGTTTAACACATCTCTTTCTTGCCGTGGTACAGTCATTTTCTTAAGTAGATTTACCTCCAACTTTTTAATAACCAGTTTTACTCATTCTTCCATATACAGATGCTGTGTGGCATCTTCTATGACATTATAAGCTTTGAGCTGCAGACGTATCTTTAGATAGTAACAGATGAATTAGGAAGGCAACCCCAGATGGTTCCTTCTAATGCTGTTGTCCTACTTTTGCACTTTTTGCCCCATTCACATGACAAGACTTTATCTACATTATCTGACATTAATGTCTTGAGAAATAAGACTTTTAGAACATCATTCCCTATGGATTGAGAAG
>NW_007729181.1:65775-97137 GCF_000696425.1 Galeopterus variegatus
TCAAAACACAGCAATTTTTTTGAAGCTCCTAAAGCAAATGACCCTTTACCTTTTGAGCCAGGTTATCCAGTATTTTAGTTGAGCTAGAAGCACTTCTGAAGGCTGTTGACTCTTTCCAGGAAATGAAACAGACACTTGCCAACTGGGAAATGAGTCTTCTGTTCTGAAAGAGGACACAGGTTCCAAAGGCATCCAGGACTGCCTTTCCGCCCATGTTCTCTCCGTGTGTACGAGTGGGTCCAGAGTTCCAAGGAGCAGCTGAGGGACATAAGGAATGTACTCTGAAGTTAGGTACTTATCACCGATATGAAAACTGAAGTGTCCGTAGCACAGAAGTGAAAGTGAAAAACCTGCTGAAAATTACAATGAAAGCAAAAGTGTGTCACCCCTGAGTAAACAATATTATGTGGAAGTGATGAGGACTTGGTAAGGGTGTGAGAAATCACCTCTGAAATCTCACAGATTTTTCTCTGTAGTGGCAAGAGCTCTACTGAGTCGGGGAAGGGGTAGTCTGTGGTCACAGAACAGGACAAGTTCGCTTGGATCCTGTAAAGTTCTAACCTTTGATCTAGCCTTATTATTGACTTAGTTAACTAATCTCAAATACTAATCAAATATCTTATTAAAAATCAAATGCCCCATTGCCTCTTTCAGCTTCTTAAAATATTCATATTGGTACTTTACGTAAAAATAAACGTGCCAGGACTTTTCAAAGAAGCACCTTGTATGGAATCTGAATTACACTTTGCAAGATTCACTACTTGAACCTACAGCCCCAGAATCTGGATTTCCAGTTACAATATGTTACACTTTCCTCTGAGTAACCAAGACGGAGAAAAGAGAAAGAAAGAATTCGCTCAAAATACAATCAATGAGGCCTAGAGGGACTGCCGCCCATCAGGGGAGCAGCCCTGATCCAAAAATCAGCCTTTCTTTTTATTGACAAGACAAGGAAGTTTTACAAGAAAAATCAGTGGATTCAATCATCAAAGTAGGACATAAAGACATGGGCAGTGTTATAAAAGTTGCCTATGGCTAAGTATAGCTTAACAATGGAAACTAGTAACATCAGTAAATTAAAGTGACATTCCAAAGTACAATTAGTAAAGGGCTAAATTGGTCTATCTGGCTCATTATCTAAAGTCTGACCTCTCCTTAAACAAAAGTTACACACTCTTATGATAAAATCTAAATACAATTATCTCTAAAGTTTCCCCCAACAGACAGCTTGCCCCTAGCAAACATTTTTTCCACAACTTTCCCTTTAGCAATTCTTAAAATCTCTTAACAGAATCGTATGACAACTACCTGTCATCTCTAAAATAATTAAAGTATACAGTCCCGTACCTAACCAGTGATTAAGAGTTGATTAGATGGGCTTTGGCCACACTATCTGTGGGCTGTGGCCCCATATCTGAGGGCTTTTGCCCCATACATGCATTTACCTAAAAACCTTATTCAAAAATCAAACGAGAATCACGATTTCTAACCCACTACAACAATAGCCAAGGAAATAATGCTTGAAGGAGTTATGCAAACAAATAAAGGGCTGAGTCTGTTTTTCTTCTAGTTCCCTAAGGGTCTTCTAAGAACAAAGGGCACCCTACCACTTGAAGGGACGCCACAGCAGTTCGAGTGGGCTGAGAGAGGCACAGTGTTTTTATTTCCCTCATCAAAATCAGAGTTTATCCTAAGAAAAACATAAGCAGTCGATGCTGATAAATAACAAAAATGAACCCTCTGTGCCTTCGAGCCAGTGGTCAGGCAGTCGTTCCTAGGGACCACTGCATACCGTTCATGTATCTATTTGGGGGTTGGCCAGACATCCGCCATGTCTACGAGTAGCCATGGTAATCGGTCCAGTTAAGGAAAATGTCATCTGTTGGAAACAGCAGGACATCAGCTAAAAGCAGACGACTCCCGATGCCCCAACAGATGTCTCACCCTTCAAGCAGTGGGCGGGCGGCTGGGTGGAACAACTTCAAAGAAGAATGGCGCAGGGGGCGGGGGTTGTTCATGTTCTACACTCTTAACTGGCAGTGTTTCTTTAAGCAGGCTAAGGAGTAAGAACAAGCAAAATAAAGGGAAAAGGCCAAAGAAATGTAATTTCGTTGGAATGTTTTTCCCAAACTGTTAGAGAAAATAAATCATGAGTATTGCCTTTCACTAAGAAGCACATACTGTTTTCTGACTGATTTTGTAAGCGTCCTCCAACAAAGCAAACACGCCCACTTGCTTTCCTCTGAAGACCATTGGGGTAAAATTGCTGACGTGTGCAGGAACGTGAGAGCAGCGGACCACAGTTCATGGATGGTTCAGTACCTAACGAGACTCATTTAAAAGCCTAAACATTTTCACACACACACACACACACACACACACACACACACACCCTATGTCCCACATGATTCATGTGTGTGTGAATTTCCCAAATATGCGGAGAGTAATACTCCATTTCTCTGCCTTAATAATTAGCATAGTAATTTATTCTGCTGAACCAGTATTTTTTATTATTTTCTATATCCTTATTTATATTCTTTAAAAAAAAAAAAGAAGAAGAAAAGAAAGAGTAGAAGAGATTCCGTACAGTAGAATCCTGTTATTGTAGAGTACTCACCTTGTGACTTTGGTCAACTCCAGCCAGCTCCTACACCCCCCTTATTCCCAATCTTTAAGGTACCCATGAAAGAAATTAAGAAATTATGGAGATTACAGGGTATTTTTTTATTATAGCAAGTGGTGGGAATAAGAGGAAATTCTCATATAAATCTAAAATCGCAGGTAAAATTTGATTATTTTATTTCTGGCTTCAACATATGTATTTTAGACTTGTATTTGAAATATATGTATAAGACCTGGGAAATGGACTGCATTTTCTGTCTGGGCCTGCTGGTCTAAACCTTCCTGCAAGATAAGTTTAATAAGTTTAAATAATGCAAAGGATCACACCCGTTAGAACTTCAAGGGGATCAATGTAAATATAACCTAATAAAAAATTAAGACAATCTCTTCAGTGATGCATGGAATTGACTTCTAACATTCACTTACAATTCTAGTTTTGCAGAATCCTGCTATAGGAAAAATGGAGCTGTTCGGTGTATTTGTAAAGAAAACTATGCTGGACCTAACTGTGAAAGGTAGGCTAATAAAATTATCTATTTTCCATGTGGGTCAAAGGAAGCCTTCTGCTTCTTACACTCATCAGCTCTGCCATGTTTCATTCAGTAGGTCTTGAAGTGGATGTTTGAGAGGAGCGGGTGGGCACCACAATTCAGAACCCCTTGGCAAAGCTTTCCCCAAATCCCATGCCCCAAATACAACTATAACAATATGTTTCCCAGGGGTCCAGGCCAGGGCCACATTTCAGGATAAATGGACAGGGAAGTAGGATATTGAGTTTGTGTATTTTGAAAAGATTCTCTGGATGGTTTTGTTAACACTCTTCTCTTCATCAATGAGAACAAGTACTACAATTAATGTTGGGGAAAAAAAGAGTGGGGCTTCCTCGGTAAATAAAAAGTGAATCCTCTAACATCCATAGAGCGATAACTTGGAAAAAGCAGTAACGTATTATTTAACCCATTCTTTACACCATTTCTTCCACTGAAAAGTAAATGAATTCCATGAGAGTTTGGATTTTCTAAATCCCTGTTTGGTGTTTATCCTGACACTTTTTAAATTGCTCTGGCCTTTGCTCAAAGGACAAATGCCGTGGTGACCAAGGATTTGAGGTTTCCCACTGAATGATTTCCTCGAAAGATATTTTCCATTTACCCCACCGGTAAGCAGCTCACAGTTTTCTAAGATAAAATGGCTTTTGCTAAGAGTGTCAGAGAGAGGTCTTCTTAACAGAAATGCCATTGCCATCGGCCTCACCATGGTGTTTCAGCAGCTGAACGCTGTGTAGTGCCGTGAAGACGGGGAACGAAGGGCCAGGAGGTACTTGTCACACATCTGCAGGCTGCCCACCCGAGCAAAGGCACACTCACCCACACTCAGCCTGGGGTTTAGACATGCAAAATGTGGATTGTTCTTTCACTAAAGCACTGTGGGATTTTTGTCTTTTTTCTTTCTTTTTTTCTCCCCATAAAAAGGAAAGTGAGAGCAGAAGGCCCACATGAATTTCACCCAGTAGGAGAGACTGATAGGATCAGATGACAGTGGGCTAATGAACGTTTGACACACTCATTCTGAATTTCCTTACTTGGGGACACAGGGATAGGAGTCATGTTCTGGCTCAGTGGGGGTCTGAGAGGATTGTTCACTGGCCAGGGATGGAGCTTTTTCTCCTCAGTGTCTGAGGTTAAACTCAGTTTAGTCTGACAACATCTGAGCAGCATTGCTAATGGGTGTTTGATGGGTCCTGTGAGGGGAGTTAATGGCCTTAACTAGAGTCCTGCCTCCCAGAAGTGAAGTAGCCTGGCCCTAAGGGCTCAGTCCTGTAAAATAACACTGGGGTGCAGATAAGGGTTCTGTCAGCTACAGTGGCCCCCTGTCCCAGCACAGTACCACATCCCACCCCAGACTGCAGATGATAAATCCTCCAGCACACATCGGAGACTTGTGGGATCTGCTGTTACCCACTAAGGCTGGGTCAGATTTGGTGCATGCTGGCCCTGGAATGGGGGGATCTAGAAAAGAGCACGAGTTTGGGAAGTGGTGGTAGAGTGTTAGAGAGATTTCACATCAGCCTGGCTGGGTTTGTATCTCAGCTCTGCACTTTGTCATCCTCCTGGGCAAGTTATTTGACCTCTCTCAGTGCCAGGTTCCACTTTTACAGAATGGGAAAATAAAGGTATTCGCCGCAAAGGTTGTGAGGTAATACCGTAAAGGTTTTAGTAAGGTGTCTCTATGAAGCATGTAGAACTTACATTCATCCTCATCTTTTTCATAGACCTTGATTTCTAGAGTTCATGATATTACATATAAGCACAATTAATTCATTTCCTGTTCTTTCAGAGCATGGGCTATGTGTTTTTCCTCTTCCTGCCTCCCTCTATGTCTTGCATAAACTGGACATGAATTGTTCCTCTGTTGGATGAATTCACTCACTCATTTATAGCAGCAGCACTTAATAAATGCTCAATAAAAATTAACTAGTAACAGTACGAGTCATAGTGGTCATTGTCCAACTCCTGCCACTGGCCTAATGTGTACCTGGGATAAGTTGGCTCGTCTCCCTGAATCTCAGATTTCTTAGCTAGAAATTATGGCTTTAAACTACATAGTACCATTTGCTGATTATTTCCCATGTCCTCGTTGCTTTCCATTTCTCATCCGTCAGCCTCACCCTAAGAGGAGGTTGCATTTTGTTGTTTTGCAGATGAGGAAACTGAGCCTCAGGGAGGTAATGGGACTTGCCTAAAATCACATCACTACTAAGAGGGAAAACAGGATTTGAACAGTTTGACCTAAAAGTCTGGATTCTTGCCCTGTCCTTATACTGCTTTTCCTAAATGTCTTCTTAAGGGTCTTCTAAACTCTGGTAATTAATCAGTTGGATGAGCATCTAATATGCAGGGGAAGTCACTAACCTGTCACAAGATTCCCTTTGATGGGAGGCTGCCTCTGCAGAGGGGCTGGGAGTAAGCTCCCCTTGGAAGGCTGTTCATCTGTGCGGGGAGTGTCACTTTGAGCAATTTTCTCTGATCCTTCTCCTCTGTCCCGTCCACCATCTCTCACACCCTGCCCCCTTTTAAAGAGATTGTACTGAGGTTTCCTATATCAAAAACTGATCTTAGAACTTTTTGTAAGAGGCAGCTGGAGTGGGTAGGAATGCAGATACATCTAAGACAGTCTCTTGTCCTCAAGAAAAGACACCTGACAGCCATTCATTGCAAGGTGGAAAAAAGTAAATGCGAAATGGAAGGACCAGCAAGGGCCATTCCAGAGTGTAGTGCAGGAAGAGGCTGAATCATCCAAAAGTAGGTGGCCTTGGCTGCTTTTGATTTGTGTTTGGCCCGGGGGCCGAGAGGAAGATTTCTGTTTCAACAGCCAAGTTCTTAAGTTGTCTGAGTTAAGTTTCACCAAATCTGTGTTTTCAATATATTTGTGAACTTGGACCTCTCCAAAAGAGGCTTTTCAAAATATGCAGCTGACCTGTACAGATAACCGCTTCAAACAAAAGTAAAAATCAGTCCAAACCAAGAACACACTAGGTCTTTCTGCACTTGGAGATCATTTAATGAAGGGGTGGTTTTCAATCTGACTGTGCGTAAGTGTCTCCTGGAAACCTTTGGATTCCTGAGTCCTCCCCAAACTCCCTTCCACCATCCACTGAAAAAGAATGTCTCGGGTGAGGCCCGGGAGCCTGCGTTTTGACTTCCTTTTGGAGTCTCTCACTGCTGTGTGAACCACTATTCTGCTTCAACCTTCAATACCACATCTGTGTAATAGAAAAGTGTTTCTCAAACTGCAGCCAAAAAACCCCTGGTGTCCTCAAAAATATTCGTGGAGGTTCATGGGTTCTCAATGACTATTTTCTTAATTTTATGTTTAATGTCAATGACAATCACTCTGCAACTAAGAATTACATTTTTAAAGATGAGGAACATGAGACTCAGAGCCATGAAGGTGACCTTAAACTCCTAACAGGAGAACATAGTATCATCAGAGACGATGATGATGACAATAACGATTTTGATGATGGCCTCAATAGGAAAGAACAAGGAAGAGGAAGAAGAGAAAGCCAATATTTATTGAGACTTACTATGATGCAGGGATTTAGTCTAATTCTTCCTGAAGACATCAAGTTTCTCAAATTTAAGCTATCAGCCCTGTTATTTGCATAGAGTTCTTATGACTCCCTATTTCTGGATTCTTGTCCTGTGACCTTGAATAGGTTTCTTACATTTTCCCAGCCTTAGCATTTTCCAGTCTTTCCTAAAGAAGTGGAGAGCATGTATATGACACCTCCTTTACAACAGGTGCTTTTTTTTTTTTTACATTATCTTATTTAATCTCAATGACAGCTACAGAGTGACACCCCTCCCAGAATGCTTTCTGTGTCACCCAGGCTGGGAACTTGGGCACCCTTGATAAAGGCATTCAGTGACAGCTGTATAGCCCTGGGAGGAAAAGTGGAAGAGAGAGGAGAGGAGCTCAAAAAATTTCCTAAGATAGTAGTAAATTTTGATTTGGTCAAAATCACCTTTTTTCCCCCAGACAACATGTCTTTTGGTTTTCCAATTTGCCCAAATAATATAATCACTAACTGAAATGACAAAGTTCATATGCCACAGTCCTTTCATTTGCACTGTAAATTTATCAGCTCTGTTTTCCCTGGATGGATCAAGTCATTCATAGATCTAGAAATGAGATTATGAAAGGGAAAAAAATAGAACCAGGCTACTGGGTCCCAGGGCTCCAAAGCTCTCTCTAGGTTTAACTACTGATCCTTTTGTATCTTTGTTATTAGCTCTTTGACGCCAGAATTGGGCACGTAGATAGCATCTGATTATTCAATTGTTATAAAAATTAATTTATTAGTTAGTTAGTTAGTTCATTAATGTCAGACTTGTGGAATGGAAGGAGCAGTAAACCTGGAATCCCATGTGAAGTTTGAGCCCTGCAGCAATGAATAAATCATTTAGCTTCCCTGTGCTCTAGCTTCCTTATCTATAAATGTAAGGGTTTTTAGGGGGCTATCAATAAGTAAACCTATGTATGCTCATTCTATAAAATCTTTAGGGTCTGAAGTTTGGACTACAACTTCAACGTTGCCTCTGAACCTACCACCAAAAGATGTTCTTGAAACTCAGAGTGACTCAAAGTAGGTTTCCACTGTGGTTGAGATTCCAACCTACAGAATATAAAATTTGATTTTTCTCTTGGGGAAAACCAGGGGACAACCTATGGAGATCAAATACAGTGGAATTAAATGGAGAAAAGGAAGTAACTGGCATCTGGCCTCTATGAGCTTGGGCAAGTCCCTTCACCCCCAGACCTCAAGATTCCCAGCTATGCATTGAGGTGGGAGATCTGAGTCCCATTTCAGTGGGCCCTAAGAGTCTAATATTCTCTATTTGGTGAACTTCAGCAAAGGATAGAGATTCAATCCAGCCACGTGTTCTATAAAGCAATAATTTATGCTGGTTTAGGGACCAGAGGGCTTGTAAACCAAGGTGCAAAAACATGAATAAGTGTAAACAACAAAACTCATTGAACATTTCCTCTTAGAGTATCTCTGTGGATTGTGAAGAACTGACATTCATCCTCATCCTCATCCTCATGTTCATTCTAAGAAGACCTTGGTTTCTAGAGTTCATGATATTATGTATAATCACATTTAATTCATTTCCTGTTCTTTCAGAGCATGGGCTATGTGTTTTTCCTCTTCCTGTCTCCCTCTATGTCTTGCATAAACTGGACATGAATTGCCCCTCTGTTGGATGAATTCACTCATTCATTTATAGCCGCAGCAGTGTGGTCCAGGGTGGAGCAAAGGAAAGAACATCAGGGTCAGAAGGTCTGGGCCTTGCACTGTGACTTCCTAGCTAAGAGACCCTGGAAAACCAAAGTAAAGCCTGTCAGCCTCAGAAAACCAGGCCTGTGTGGCCTCCCTCCCAGGTGTCTGTGGTAACTCAATAAACTCATGTAGGTGAAGCTATGAGATACAACGCAAGCAAACGGTATAAAGACCAAACATACCACTTCATTACAACTACACCAAAACACTGAAACATGGGAACAAAGGCTGGAAGAACATACACAAAATGTTGAACAGTGGTTTGGGTAGGGTCCTGAGATTACAGGTGTGATTTTTTTTCATTTCTCTATTTTTCAAATGTTCTGAATTATGATTCTTTTACTTTAAAGGGAAGCCTTTAAAAATGTAGTGTCTTATTATTACTGGCTAGGGCTTGTTGATTTCCTTGGAAAGCCCTTCCTTCCCTTCCACTCCCAAGGCCAACGCCCTAGCCCAGGCTCTCCACACCCTACCCTGGCCTCCCTGCGCCAGCCTGCAGCCCATCCTGCACTCTGGAGCCAACACTGGTCTCCTTTCACCTCTTTCATCAAGTTCAAAACCTTTACTGGTCCTCTTTCTTCTTTTTTCTTGTTTTGGAAGTTAACCTTTGACCCCTTTATGTGTGACCACACATTCTTTCCAGCCACTCCCAAAGCATCTTAAGCTCCAGTTAGCCTGTCTTCTGCACTAGTGTAGAGTCCACGGCAAAGGAGAGTCTGCAATCACCCAGCAAACATGTGTAGTTTGACCTGTACGATATTCTTACAAAGTTTGAGCCAACCTTTAAAAATTGCAATTTCACATAAAAATCAAAATTTCCACTTTTTTCTTCAAAAATAGGAAGCTCTGACAATCTAAGTCCTTCATTCTCTCCAAGCTACAGTCAGACAACATTTGGCTAGAGGCTACTAGCAGTTGTCCCCACAGACAGAGCCTGCAGTCTCACCACTCACAAGGCACTTTTGGGAAAAGTAGAGAAAGGCATTTCCTCCTCTGGGCAGGGTGCACAGCTTGGCAGGGTAAGCAAAGGCTAGATGGATTTCAGTCTATGCTCTCCAACTCAGCTGGGCTCCCTTGTTGAGAGCCCAGCTGGCATGACCATAAGCATTGGCTCTTCCCCCAAAATAAATGCACGTAGGTGCCTGGCCTCTGTAGGTGTGCATATCTAAAATGTCCAGAAGAATGGCAATCTGTTCTCCAATTCTGTTTATTCATGTTTTTCTCAACTCTGTCATCTGCTTTGTCTCCGAGTTGGCTTTGCTCAGTCACAAGATGCCTACCAGCAGCTGAGAGTGCTACCTGCTACCTGTCCATTCTCTTGAAGATGGAGAGAATACTTTTCCATGACCCTCAAACAAGAGTCTGAGCTACATTCTAATTGAATCACTCCTGAGACAATCCCTTTTGACCAGGAGAATGCCTGGCACTGATTAGCTCAGGCTTGGTTACTTGAAAAATTTACTGTGGCAAGACAGATGGAGATTTAGACCGATGTTTCTCAATAGAGGTGTTACTAACATTTTGGCCAGGATGTTTTTCAGCTGCACCCTACTGATGCATCTCATCACAGTACATTTAGCATATCTGTTCCCTACCCATCATGCCACTCATGACCGTCCCTGGCACAATCAAAAAATGCCCCACACACTAGCTCAATCCAGACACTCCTACATCTGGAGGCCAGGCTGAACTGAATGGCCTACCACACAATGGGGAAAGATAGTTCCTTAAAAACAAAGTCTCATCCTGTTAGGAAGATGGGAGAGTGGGAAGGATTCTGGGAAGGCAATGTACAGGTATCCACTACACCTTTCCTCTATGTACGAAAGAAGGTAAAAAGGAAGAAAAACTATGGATGCTCAACGTTTAACATGTGATATTCCCCTTCAGATGTGCTCCTGGTTACTATGGAAACCCCTTACTCGTTGGAAGCACCTGTAAGAAATGTGACTGCAGTGGAAATTCAGATCCCAACCTGATCTTTGAATACTGTGATGAAGTCACTGGCCAGTGTAGGAATTGCTTACATAACACCACCGGATTCAAGTGTGAACGCTGTGCTCCTGGCTACTATGGGGATGCCAGGACAGCCAAGAACTGTGCAGGTATAATACTATAAATCCTAAGCCAGCTGCCTGTCTAGCATGGCCCTCTGTTAATACTGAATTTAGAGGGAGAGTTTATTTTGGGGAAATATTGCAAGTGCCCCCTGTCACTTTTCCAGGGCAATGTACATTCTCAGGTATGTGCTTCCCAAACTCACTAGGGATAGAAATTTTTATCAAGGCTACTAATGAAACTTAGCTCATGGGTAGAATGGACCAGGAGACACTAACACAAATGAACTTTCATCCCATCATCTTATATCTTTCCATTTTTGATCAAAGAAACAAATCAGACCTCCATGGATTAACTATCATTGACAGAGAACTGAATGAAATCTTGCATCATTCAAATCAGTGTTCTTACTCTGGAGGCTTTGTCTCTTCTTTCAGTTACGTTTGGTAAAATTGACAAGATTAACAAACCAAGGATACAATTTAATCACGACCTCTCCCCCAGTGTCTTCATATTGTCAGAATAAATATTTCAGGGAGAGTATAAGAAATCTTCCTGGTTAGACTTTAATTAGAGCGAAATGTACGAATTTTATTTATGATTTTGCCAATCTATTTGCCACAGAGAGTGAAGCTCTTCTGAAGTGAAGTTAAATTGCTTTCCTCTAGGAGTAAAGGAAGGCTGAGATTATTTCTTATTCTTTTATGACTTTGAGGAAAGGAAGGGAGAGAAGGCAATATTTTGCTCTTGTGGCATGCTTCTGTAAGAAATCCGCTCATTGAGGGCCGGCCCGGTGGCGCACTGGAGAGGTCAAGGGTTCGGATCCCATGTGGAGACCGGTTCCCGCTCACTGGCTGAGCGCGGTGCGGGCACAACACCGAGGGTTGCTATCCCGTTGCCGGTCCCCGGTACGGGTGCGACACTGAGGGTTGCGATCCCGTTACCGGTCAGTAAAAAAGACAAAAATGGAAAAAAAAAAAAAAAAGAAATCCTCTCATTGAAAAAGATTCCCGCTGGAAAGATTTAAGAAACGAAGAGTTTAAAATTAAGAAGGGAACATGTATGATCTGCAGAAGTCACAATAACAGTAAACATGCCTACAAAAACGCAATGTGCACAGAGCCATAACACCGTGAATGAAGAACGAAGAGTTTAAAATTAAGAAGGGAACATGTATGATCTGCAGAAGTCAGAATAACAGTAAACATGCCTACAAAAACGCAATGTGCACAGAGCCATAACACCGTGAATGAAGCGGGAAGAAATGAGCACTGTGTCCCGTCAGAGCAAAGAGAGAGAAAGTGGTCATCAGAAAGAGTGCTGGTAAAATCAAAGCCTGCAAGGTTGACATCCTGGTTCTCAAAACATTTACCAAACTTATGTTTAAACTACAAAGATGCAGATCACTCTTAGAAGAGAAGCTAATGTCAGAAGCAATAAAGCATGATTTTGCCGAATGGCTTAATAAGTCTGCATTTTGTGCAACATTAAAAGCTGAAATGGATGCCCCCTTGAAGCTAATTTTGTGTGATTATTCTGTAAAGACAGTTAAGAAGTAGAAGAAAATTCACAATTCTATCCCAGCTATTGTTAGCCAAGATAGTTTAGGAATGGCTCTTTAAATATTACAAATTAATTTCCATTCAGAAACTCAGTGGAAAATGAAAACCTGATGAGGTTGGGTTTTTGTTTTTGCTTTTTTCAAAAGGCATTGTTGAAAATAATCAGTAGATGAATAATGGACTCGTAGGTCTTCAACATTCATGTAAATCTGTTCCTAATTCTTTCCACAACATTATTCCTAGCTATCCCACTGATGGCTATAATTTGGAGGTTTGGAGTCTGTCTTGCCAAAGGTCAAGAGCTGTGGGAACTGCTCCCGGGCCTCTTCATTCACTCTTTCCTGAGCTGCTTCTCCTGAGCACCTGGCAAAGACCAACCCTGGAGTTGGATTAAAATGGAGAATCAGTCTGCAGTGAATTTCAAGTTGAATGATGGACTCTCTGTGAAACTTACCAGGATTTTTTCAAACAAAACAGTTGTGCGGTCATGTCAGAACCCCAAAGAGTTGAAAGAGGAATTCTAGAAAACTTAGATCCCATTTTGCCCAGGATCACTTTTGAAAATTTCATTGGGCTGTCGCTTAAATAGCTGAGAGGCATAAACTCTATATCATAGATTCCACACAGCCCTAAGGAATAATATAATTAATCTCCATTGAAGAATTCTACATGGATAGCCAGTATTTCTAGAAATCATGAAAATATTGGCATATTTTAAGCATTAAGAAATGAATCCCTAATCTCTTGTTTTTGTTTCCCACAGTGTGCAATTGTGGGGGAGGCCCCTGTGACAGCGTAACCGGAGAGTGCTTGGAAGAAGGTTCTGAACCCCCTACAGGCATGGACTGCCCAACCATAAGTAAAAATAACACTACATGATTGACTAACCCCACTTTCCCTAATGTGCTGCAGGTGTGGGATTAAGAAGAGCTATGCAATATCACTCTCTTTAAAAACTGCCTGAGCCCCTCCCTGGAGTTAACCCTGTCTGCATCTCAACCAAATGGACCCTGCACGAAAGCTGCTTGGTGATCCACTTGACTCCAATTGGCAAATAGGTGGTTTACATTTACACAGCTCTAGTTTAGAAAACTTATTTTGTTAAGTATTTCTGTTCAATATCTTGCCTAAGGGGTAAATGCAAAGTCAAAAACACAACTTCCAATGACAGAGCTCATTTTAGCTCCTTTATCTATGTCGTCTCTTTGGGTCCTTGGATAATATGACATACAGACGGTGCTTTACAACACCTAGGGAAACTGAGATACCAACAGATTTAAATGAATTTTCTCAAATCACTCCAAATTTGAAGCAGGACCAGAAATAAAATACTCAGGCTTGACAAAATAGAGCTGCCTTCTTTCTTTCCTGGATTTCTCTGTTACTCCTGTTAATGAAATCATAAGCAGTTATACTGAAAACAAAATTTTGGGTTTAAAGACTATTTTAACATCAGGCATCCCCTTCCCCAAACAAAAGTCTCTTGGTCGCTCAGTACCTCTGAGTAGAAGAGATGAATATTACCAGTGAATCACATCTTAGAAGATGGCATAGGATGTGATGCACAAGCAGGGCAAAGTTTACACACTGATCAAATAGGTGGCGCCCTGGGCAAGGTCATTTGAAGGACACCAAGATGCCTGTCTGACCCTAAGCATCTCCCCCACCAGACAGGAGATTCCTCCCCTTGAGAGAGCTTATAAGGAAGACCATGTTAAACTACAAATAACAAATTAACATATTAACAACGATTAACCCTACAGTCTCCCTTCGTCAGTTCTCTAGAAGAGAGCACTGTCTCAGGGAAAGAGACTGGGAACCGGCAAGTTGCCAAAGGTGGTGAAGACAAGTTTCAGAGCATGATGAGCTGTGCTTTTGAGTGTGTCACAGGAGAGCACTGGGTCCTGGGGGTGATGGCAGTGGTCAGAGGAACTCAAACGTGACAGGCTAGGAGCAATGGGAAACTGTGACCTGCCCCGCCGCGTGCATCATCATCAAGTGTCGGGGAAGCAGCATTCACAGACAGCGAAGCCCTGCACACCTCCCTCTGCAGGAGTGCTCACCCATGCAGGAGCTGGGGCCATGGTGGAGCTCAGCCCTCCCTGGGGTGAGGCGAAGGCAGGTGCTAGCAGCTGGTACTGAGAAAAGCAATAGGAAAGGAGGGTGCCTAGCAAATAGTCCTCTTCACTAGCTGGCACCAAGCAAGAGCCCAAAGCCTGACAAAAATAGCATCATTCCAGAGAGATTTCCCACCACTGAGGAAAAGCAGACAGGGCTCTCCTTCCCATCCACTGGTCAGATGCCCTTTGTGCTTCCTTTCTTTCTCCTTTCAGCACCTCATGTCCATGTTCACCTGCTTTCCCCTTGCATGCGTTTGTTGTTGTTGTGTTTTAAGTGGGGATAGCGCCTGATGTACAGTCTGGCTCGTCTTAGGCTCTGCTCCACTTGGAGTGTAAGGACTAGCCTGTGACCCTGAACAGCTCCTCAGGAAACAATAGTAAAAATGGTATTAACCAAGAAAGTACACATTCAGGATCTACTTAAAGTGGCATGCTTCCAGGCTAACTTTGATTCTGAAGAAATGACCTGCCCGTTTCACCACCAGGCTGCGACAGGTGTGTCTGGGATCTGACGGATGACCTGCGGTTAGCGGCGCTCTCCATGGAAGAAAGCAAAGCTGGGCTGCTGAGCGTGTCCTCCGGTGCCGCTGCTCATAGGCACGTGAATGAAATGAACGCCACCATCTTCCTCCTCAAAGTATGCAGGAATGTCGTACCTTCGGCTGAGCTTTCATTCTGGTCTCGCAGGTCGCTCCTAGTAACTCCTTCTATGCCCTTTTGGTATCTGAGTCCCATAGCTATATTAAAAATGCTTAAACCTGAGGTCTAACGTACATAACACACATAATTTCATAGGAAATTATGAGAAGTTGATCACAACCATGATCTTCGACCCAAACCGAAAGCTGCCATCTATAAAAGAGGTTATTATGGAAAATTAAATGACTAAAAGACTACTGTCTATGTACAAAGCCACTGAGGGAAGAAAAACACTCTTATTTCCCTTGTGAAGCTGTGTATGAGCTATTCAAGGCAATACCACAAACCAACCATCACCTTAGCCTCAATCTGCAAGGTTTTGAGAAGTTCCTCTAGAAGCATCCCTTCTCTTTCTTTCTCCCTCTTTTGCTCCATCTTTCTCCCCCCTCCCCCACCTTTCCTTCTCACTTCTGTAATTCTCTATGATTTTCCCACGCTCACACACATAAACATACACACATGCCCAGTTTCTCCTCATAGGTCTACTGGTTAATATCTAATAAACAAGTGAAAGGCAGGCAACAGTAAAAAACGGTTTTATAAAGGTCCGTATAATCTAAGTTTTAAGAGTTTTCCTTCTGCTAAATCATGGGCTTCTATCACAACCAAAGGATATTTTAAAAAATAATAATAATTAACTGAAAGGACAATAAAATTTTTTTTTCCTTTTTTGTCTTTTTTACTGACCGGTAACGGGATCGCAACCCTCGGTGTCGCGCCCGCACCGCACTCAGCCAGTGAGCAGGAACCAGTCTCCACATGGGATCCGAACCCTCGGCGGGAGCGCTGCCATGCTCCCAAGCGGCGCACTCTCCAGTGCGCCACCGGGCCATCCCGAAAGGACAACAAAATTAATGCCACCGCATTGTTTTACTTTGTTAGTCAATTTAGCATAATGATTAAGAGCATAAGCTTTGAAACCAGATTGCATTTAAATCTCAACTCTGAGGCTTACTGGTTGTGTGACTTTGGGCAAGTTATTTAACCTCTTTATTCTTCAGTTTCTTCATCTGGAATTGATGGTAATTATTGCTATCTCATGGGCTGGTGAGAGAATTCAATGAGTTGATGTATGCAGAGCAGTTAGAACTGTACCTGGCATAGTAAGTAGACATTATTTTTTGGAGGTGCAAATGGTATCCACCGCAATTGGCCAAATACGCAAAGTATAAACCAAAATAAAAATCATTATATTGTAGAGCTGGATGGAATCTTAGTGAGCATTGTATTCCAAACTTAGGAATTGTTCTTGTCTAAATTCACCTGTTTGAACACATGAGGGCACTAATTCTCGGAGGAGTCACCCAGATTGAGACCTCTTGATGTACCACTCAAATTCTCTTTCCTCAAAGGCACAACTTAAAGGTAGTTATCATCATAGCTGATGGGAAATCTGTGCCAAGAGTGAAGGGATTACTCAAAAGTAATTTGAGGAAAGCTACATTAAGACCCAACTCCTTGAAAATGCAAAGGAAGGGCCAAGTGGTCTGAAATAAAGAGAATTGTTCTCTTTATACTAAAAAGAGGAGAGTGAATTTCTTAACTCCATTTACATTGTTTCTGGTGGGTTGACCAGTTCCTCCGAGGCCTGACCAAATTGAAATTTTAAAGCTCAGACACCCAGGGCCACCACCATCCTATACTGTACCTTTGTGCAAATTAGGAAAAGGTGCCCTTTCACCACGGCCAGCCCAGCCCCAGGCCAGGGTCTTTGGCCTAGTGAGTGGAGCTTGCAGAATTTCAGCTTTTAGGAGCCTAGGTCCCCTTGTGCAGACCTCACACCAGCCTGCAGCAGCCTGCAGACCCACTGTTTTGAAAGATGAGGCCCACACTCTACACTGAAAGAGCTTTATGTATATTTTTAAAACCTGGTGTGCACCTCTACTGATTATTTTCAAAACACATTTTTCCACAGACAAAATTGTCAGAAAGAGAAAACCAGTATGTCCTAAAAAAGATACAAATCAACAATGCTGAGAACACAATGAAAAGCCTTCTGTCTGACGTGGAGGAATTAGTTGAAAAGGTATGTATTCAGTTTCTGGGACCACCTTCAAAGAAAGGATTTAGCTGGTGTGAGCCTGGCTAGGCACAAACAGCTAAGGCTTAAACACAGCCCAGAAAAAAATGCAGTGACCCATGTGCCTTAAAATAAATCAAGGCCACACCTGTGAAGAAAGTTAACATACTCGGTCTCCACTGCCTCTTCCCGTTTTGATTGGTTTTCTTAAAGTACTTTGTTTATGAGAAACTCTCTGTGTGTTTGCTGTTGGTTGATATGGCTGATATATGTTTCAATTAGAATAGTCATTAAGCTGTTTACCTTAGCATTTTATGGCTAAGACCTACAGAGCATTCAGAAATAAACTTTATTATATAGAATACAAAATTTAAATGTTCACTAAAGGATGCATGAAATGATAAAAGGAAAGAAAAGGAATTGTCCTGAAAAAGCAATTGTATAGTTTGGCAGGAAAAAAAAAGTAACTTTCGACCCTCATTTTATGCCATAGACTAAAGTCCAGAGAGATTGAAGAGTTGAGTATAAATCTCAAATCCACAAGAAAAAAGAACTAAATAATTATTATACCTTGAAAGGAAATAACAATACACCCAAATACAGTATAAAGAATTACAATTAAAAGCGTTAATAGATTTGACAAGATAAAATTTCAAATACCCAGTAAGACAACTAAATAAACAAAAAAGTCAACTAGACAGAGAAAAATATTAAGGGAGATATGACTTGTGAAAGCTGTCACCAACTAACAAAGAAAACCATTAGAACATGAGCAGAGTCCATGTGAGAGACTATTCAATACACTCCCCCAGAGCCTAATAGAAAAATATCTATTCACCCTTCATACTAATCAAAAAAATGCAGACGAAGTCACAAGGCACCATATCTAACATATTAAAATGTTTCATACGGTTTTTTTTCCTGATGATGCTTCACCAGTGATGGCCAGAGTAGTCTAGAACTGCTGCTCTCAGATACTGGTGTTCGACATTTTTAACTGTCAAGGTTCTTTTCAAAACAATTCTCATTTTCTACAAAAATAAAGGTTAAAATAATTCTGAAATTCGCTTTTGACTTTGTACCTCCTAAACTTTCAAGCAATTTTGCTTCTAAAGATGTAAATTACCCTAATTGTACCCTTGCAAGATTCATCTACTTTGAAATAAATATGAAAATTGTGTCCCTAGTTCCCAAACAATGGTGCATATCAATCCAATCACTAGCATTGCAAAGAGCAGTGAACTCTCTTAAGTTTCAAAGGAAATACCAAGAAAGAAATCTTTGTGAAAACTCATTGTTATTTCACGTCGGTATCATGGTTGGAACTTGCCAAAAGTGTCTCAATTCTTAAGGAAATGTTTTCACCAAGATTAGCTTCTCCTACAGCTTAGACAGAGTTACCGACCCTTTTCTTGCACAATTTTCCTGCTTCTAAAGTAAGCCAAATGCAGGCTTTCATAGAGAGGAAATAGTGCAAGCTTGAAAGTGACATTACAGTAGAAAAAGCTCCTGGGCAGCAAGAACAGACCACCAAAGCAGGAGCTTGATGATAAAGCTGCTTGGAACTTTCACCTGGCAGTTTCCATCAATTTTTATTGAAAAACAACAGTCTTCTGACTACAACAGTCCTGACTGTGCAAAAACCTACTAAAACATTTCAAAACAAATGCCCAGAGCTGTTCTTAATGACTTCTCAAGCATCCTTCAAGTTCTAGAAAAGTCTGTGATTGATTTGTAGGAAGATTTAAGAAAAGCTTTGACTTAGAAAGCCTTTATCAAGAAAATAACTAATATTTGGCTTTAAGTAGAGTGAAGGATTCCATTGTGTGTTCCCATAGTGATAAAAATCACAGTAATGTTGCCTCTTGAATTTGCCAAGTAATATCTGTGTTTGCAAATTACCTGCCACATGGATCTAAAGTGACCCAAATCTCACAAGTTACATTCGTCTGGTTACTGGTTTTGTTCCAACCTCCATATCCAAGTCCTCCAGCCCTCTTTTGGGAAGTCTCACAGCCCTTTCCCACCACCTACTTCTGGAAATTCCTAAAGGATGCCCATGCATCTGTGTTCACAACAGCCAGTGCTCAAAAGACCCTCACTCTTGCCACTGCTGATCATATCCATAATGAAAATACCAAAGACTGTGCCAAGATTTCACTCTCCCATGTTCCCAGAGCCACCATATTCAAGGTCAGAGTGGTGCTGGGCTACAGGTAGAGGTGCCAATGTGGCCCTCTCCCAGTCTCAGTGATGCCTCTCAACATCTGGACCTTGAAGGTCCACTGCAGAGCCCAGAGTCATGAAGGCCAGTCTCCAAGGGTGGCTCATGAGGTGTGGTACCATCACCTCCACTTCATCTCCTCCATCTCTGCTCTCCTCCCTACGCCCTCAACCACAGCAAAAGCTCCCAGCATATCGACTCATGCAAAGAGATACTTAAGACTGAAAGGAAAGTAGGTCACCTCCAAACATCGAAAGCTTCTGAGCTTCATCTCTGGTGCTGCCAAAAAGGCAGGATGAAAATAAGAATATGTGTCTATTCCAGAAGCATTACTGAACACCTGATATATAACTGTTATTTCAGGGATACTGAAAAGAACATAGTAAGGCACTGCTCTCAAGATGTTCACAGTCTAGTAGAGAAACAGATATGTAAAAAAAAAAAAAATTATGACACAGCATTTAATGAGAAGCATAGTACAGACCAAAGGGTAACCCTAAGGAAAAAATGTGAACTCTGTCAGCAGGTACTTCCAAGCAAGGGATAAGTATTACAGGAGCAGAGATGTGAAACAACATGGTGTATTATTGGGACTAGAAGAAACGTTGGCCTTTGCCTTGCAGAAGATTAATTGTAAAGAAAAGAGTGGGAGATAGTGCTGAAGAAGTTGTCAGAGGCCAGATCGTGCAGAGCTTTGCCCAGGAACATGTGAACTTCATCCTGTGGACTTCAGAAGTCATTGAAGTATTTGCCTAGACCAATTAGCTGATTAGATGTTCATTTCACAAACGTTTCTCTGCAGTATGAAGGAGAGACTGCAATTGGAGACTGAGGGCAGGGCACCGGTTAGGAGACCGCCCCAGTAGACTAGACAGGAGAATGGCTGATTGCTGCCTTGTCTTCATTTGAAAAGGACTGGTGGGGAATGGGAATGATCTGTAGTAGTGGGAAGAGAAAGAGGCTAGAAGGCAAGAGAAATAAAGAAGACTGGGTGACCAATTGGAGGTAGGAGTAGCAAGGAAGGAAGCTCTGTCTTGGAGAAATGGATGACCAAAACTAAAAATACAGAAAGGATTCTCTGGACATTTAACGAGTGAGGTATGTGTGAATGCCCAGAGGGCAATTAGAAATTTGAGTCTGCAGCTCAGAGGACAGTTCAGGGCTGGGAGGGTGTTTGGAAGTCAGTAATGTTTGGTAGGTAGGTAAACCAGAGAAGTAGACATCACTGCACGGATTCTGAAGCAGCACACTAATCCCTACTATTGGTTTGTCCAGGACTGTCCCTGTTTATGCTTGTGTCCCAGAGTGATTACTAAATTTCTCCCTTTCACTCCCCCAAACCATCCCAGTTTAAACAATAAAATATATAATAACCCTAGATGTTATTATTCTTATTTAATCTGGTTGATTTTAATTAGTATTCTAGGTACGCTACCTTTTATGTGCTGTATTATCAAAAAATTCTGGTTTATGGTTGTGAGGTAATATTTTAATTTCAGCTTTACTTAAAGCAAGGCATACCTGTTTTATCATTTTTATCATTATTTTCCTTCCAGAAATAAAGTTACAAAAAAATAAATAAAGCATCCAAATAAGACATCACTATATATTATAGTCAGTAATTGTACAATTTAAAATAATGAATGTTCCTCTTTACCACTGATTGGAACATTAGATAGATAGATATAGAGATATATTTTATATCTTTTTATATATGCATATTTTATATATCTCATAGCGCCCTCTGGCGTTTATCAGAAAGAGGAGGTTTTCTAGCATGTGTGACATCCTTCAGCTGTCTTTCATTGGTTCAATTCAGTTTCCATATCAAAAAATAAGTTTTATGACACAGAAATTATGGTAGATCTTTCCCTTAAAGAATAAAGCCAAAGCTAATAATGTGAGTGTTGCACTTTGCAAATATACTCAATTTAAACTGGATCAAAGATCAACTTGTTAAAAATTCTAAAATGTTTTAAATGTTTGCTCCCATAATTTTTTTTTTTTTTTTTTTTTTTTTTGTCTTTTTTGTCTTTTTCCGTGTCCAGCAACGGGATCGCAACCCTCGGCGTTGCCCCCGCGCCTCGCTCAGCCAGTGAGCGGGAACCGGTCTGTATGTGGGATCCGAACCCTCGGGCGGGAGCGCCGCCGCGCTTCCCAAGCGGCGCACTATCCAGTGCGCTACCGGGCCGGCCCCTGCTCCCATAATTTTTAAAAGCAGGGAGGAGTGACACCAAGAATATGATTCATTTCATTTCCTGCATCATCTAATTTTTAAATGACCACAAATATTGTTTCTTTGGAAAGCATTAGAACAAGCCAAGAGAAAGCCTATAATTGGAGGAAAGAACACAATGGCTCAGAAAGCAAAGTCCATACTGAGGTCCCACAGTTGATGAAGGGACTGATGGCCACATTACCTCTGCACCAGGGGCTTCACCACTCCAGCAGCATTGCTCCGCATGGACGGGATTATTGACTTGCCCAATAAAAAGCCTCTAAGCATGTGTTTGCTATAATACCATTTCTGCATTACCTTCCTGGATCATCTTAGAAGGCCACTTGCTTGGGTTATACCTGAGAAATGTAAAAACGTTCCCGATAAAATCATGTCATAATCCTCTGAGTGGAACACTAGGTGAAAGGAGAGATGTTTGACACAGCCACTTCCCTACCCTGGGGAAACTGTGCAATGGGTTTACCAGTGCTCTGCGTAGCACATCATCCTGCAGTTCATTCAGGTTTTGTAGCACTATGTTACCGAGCTGAGCCAAAAGGGTACCAGAAAAGGCAAGTGGGCATTTACCAAATGCCAGACTGAAGAACTTCTCCTTTAAATATAACCCATGAATCAGTCTTTCTAATGCCAAAAGGAGGTACAGTGTCCTGGACTTGAACCATTTCTGTGCTCTTAGATCGGCTTCTGTCCTTGACCACACACACAGAAACACACACATACACATACACACCCACACACACCCTTTCATCAGAAACCACACTGGAGTTGGGATTTAATTTTGATAAATACTATGTGAGAGCTCTGAAACAGAAGCTCCCAAATTGAAAGGATGGAATCAGCTTCTGGGAGAAAAGCTCCATTCACTCTGAGCCAAATCTGCTCGAGCAGTTATTTGTACACAAGTGCCATCAATGTTGATGGGAATTTGGAATGAAGCACTGAAAATGGCACTTAGCCCAGTGAGCATAATCCTTTAAATCTCTGTGGTAGTTCAGTTTCAGCAGTGGTTGGACCACCTATGGAGCATTTCAAGGTTTCAACAATTTTCTCTTTGAAACATTAAACTGTTTGGTCAGCACAATGTCAAACTGATCAGCAGACATGGATAATTTTCTAGTCCGGCATCTTGAGATACAGAAAAACGCAAAGGATAAATTACATATGAAAGGAAGTTGGTTTGGATTGAACTGTGACTGATGGCATAGGAATAGCATCTGATTTTATAGCATTCTGTGATTCTAAAACTGGTCATCACATCAGCTTTCATGCATGACATCTGGAACCATTTTACCTGTTATAGAACATTCGCATGCCAGGAAAATTTACGTTTATGGAATACATTATGCCTACCCACTCCCACATGCACATATACAACATTCCTTTCTCATAAATTTAATCTAGTGTTCATGTGGGTTCTTTGTAGGGAAGTCATGCCTCAAGAAGGGGACAACAGGTTCAGAAGGAAAGCATGGACACCATTAACCATGCGACTCAGCTTGTAGAGCAAGCCCACGACATGAGGGATAAAATCGAAGGTAAATATATTCTCTACTGGTTCGGGTTAGTGTCAAGGAAACACTAAACACTTTCTGTTATTAACAATAGCAATAATGGCTTACTATAATAAATGCTTCCTATGTGCCAGGAACTTGCAGAGTATTATAAGTTTAAATTTCTATAAGGTCTTCATTTCAAGTTTGTTTAGTTAAGGTTTCTGAGCACTCATACCTACTTACTATCTGTTGATGTTCAACAATAAATGTACAAAATCATTCCCTTTCCAGGCACTTCACAGAAATGGAATTCCAGATTACCTTTCCAGCAGAGGAAATGGCATACTATAGTGTCTAAAATGCAAGAGTCGAGTAGGAATCGCATGTTTTTCTAAGTTATTTGCAGAGAAAACATCGCCTTTAGAATGGCAATAAATTGTCAGCTAATCCAAATCATCATAAGCTGTTTCTGTGATGCTCTTTCCCAAAGACCAGGCAGGCAGCATGCTCAGGTCTCCAGTCCAGAAGAAAAGGAGGAAGGAGGCTGTATGAGATTTCTTTGCCCTAAAATATTGTGACAGATTTTATAATAAACCTCTTGGAGGTTTACTTATTTGTGCTCTAACTTCTGGTAAGTGCAGGCTGCATTTTGAAGACTATTTTTAATAGCACACTGAAAGACAGCCTTCAATTTACCAACAGAAAACAGGAGATTTCATTTGTTCTAGGATGAAGAGGATTTCCTTGGTTTAGAGTCTGCTCAGATCCAGTACTTGTGTTTCCACAATGTTTATTGTACTATATATTAAGAGCTGGATGACAACACCAAGTACATCTCAGGGTACAATGAAAGTAAAGAGACCCACAGAGGGAGATTCATACCTTTATACTAAGGTGTCAGGGTATATTCCAGGCAAAGGGCTTGGATTAATAGAGCCAAGATTAATCATTTGCTACACTTCCTTTGGTGCCTATAATATACAATAAAAACAAATGGCATGCATTTCAAACACTCCCCTTTCACATCCTCTTATCTGATGTATTTATTTTTACATTTACTGGTAAAATTACTCTTTTCCTATAACATTTTAGAGTTACTATTGATTTGTTCAAAAAGTGAGATTGAACCTAGAAAATTAGATGACCTTATCCAATTAAGAAATAAAAGACCCTTTAGGTAACAAATAATGCCGGGACCCTAGTAGGCCATTTAGAGAAAATAATTCACTTTTGCTGTTGTAATCAAATAAATTTTGATTCTAACGTGTTTCCTTCGGAAAGAATATGAACCTTCTTATTTGACTCTTTAAGCATGGGAAAGGATGAAAAAATACAAAAAAAAAAAAAGTAAATAAGAAACAATAACTTTCAGTTTTTACCTTTTAAAAATAATGTATGAACAGTCTCCAAAAACCAAAGGCAGAAATGCTACTGTCTATATTTCCTTTTTCTAATCTGCACCAGACATGGCTAAAATAAAACAAGCTAAAATTGTAAACATCATATTTGCATCAAAATGACAAAAAAATTCAGCATTGTAAGAGCTAGAGCTGAGAAAAAAATATATTTCGTTTATTTCAGGAGTTAATATTTTAGACTCTACTTGAATAATAAATGTTTAATCCCTGCATGTTTTTTGAACATATCTTAATATCCCTATAACTCTGTCAGTAATATTGATAGCATTAAAAACTTCTGCCCCCATTTGTCTCCCTTCCTTCAGAATTCTAGAATGCTGTACCACAACAATTGTGTGTCATTTCTTATTCCCAACCATCTCTAAAATAACTGCTGGTGACCTTCAAGTTATTATCCATATAAAATGCAACCCCTCATCCAGGTATGATTTATGTGACACCAGTGTTTGTTTCCCCATCTTGTCAGGGCAACCACATAGATCATAGTAAACCACAGACACACAATTTTATTTATGCCAGAAAGATAAAATGCTTCCTCCCAGTAGAACAAGGTAGAAATTACATAACTTTCTTCTGATTGTGTGTAGTAGGAATGAGGGATGAAAACTATCCCAGCTCTGCTAGTGCTTAGACAACTCACCTAATCTTTCTGAGCCGCAGTGGTTCCTCCAGTGCTAAAATTCTCCATCCTACTTATGGAAGAGGGATAAAAATCATCCAGATTCAAAATGGACCAATTGACAAGCAGTCATGCTGCAGAAGGCAAATGGCAATTGCCAAAAAACAAATATTAATATAAACTCATGCCATGCTATGACAAACCCCTGTTTTATGTCTAGTCTGTAAAACAATCTGGAAGACTCATTGGTCAATTATCAATCTGTTTGGCTTAGAGCTTTGGTCAAATCCTTGGCTAGAATACAATTAATAATAAAACAATAAAATACAATTAATCTCACGTATCCCTCATATAAGTATGGCAGCATATACCTTAGAACATTTTCTCCAAGTAAAGTATTTATATGAAAGGTTGATCAAGACCCCAGGTTTTTGTGCCTTAACTATGAACATTCTCGAGTCACTGTGGAAACCAGATGCAGATGAAAGCAGGCTTTGTATTAGCTCATTCCCATTATGAAGACGCCACATAGGAAGCAGAGAAGAGTGGGTCCCTCAGGTTTTTCTCCTCTTTGGAGTATGTGGTGGCCTCCGACACCAATGCCAGTATTCACAGCATGAGTGCCAGCACGCTGTCTGTGAATAAGCCTCTCTTTCTGTCTCAGGATCAGCCCTGTCCTTGGCTCTCGCAGCCCTGTGTTTTCAGTGACATTGTTATAAAGTGTGTAGTCATCTCTTCCACAGCCTTCTTTCTCCATGTTCTTCCTTTCAGAGATCAACAAGAAGATGCTCTTTTATGGGCAGGAGCAGGAACTTAGTGCTGAGGAGATCTCTGAGAAGCTGGTGTTGGCCCAGAAGATGCTTGAGGAGATTCGACGCCGCCAACCATTCCTCACCCAGCGGGAGCTTGTGGACGAGGAAGCAGACGAGGCCTACGAACGTAGGTGTATTCACTCATAGCTGACCCAGCACGTGTCTGCTTCCTCTGTGGGTTTAGGAGAGGACGCCAAGCTGCAGGGCAACATCGGGTCAAAGCAACCAATTTTCAATATTCAGAGCTATTTAGAATTTATATGTGGCCTCAGGGAATCCATCAGGATGACTTGACCACATGACCAAGATTTTTAGATCCAGGCCCAACACAGAGCCCTTGGGAAACAGCTGAGAGTCCATAAGAAATCTACAGACCTTTTACTCCCGTGGGCAGGAAGGAGGGACTTAGCAGTTGGTGAACGTGTATAAAACAGGGGAAGGAAGGCTGAGGGGAACCAATTCCCAGAACTACAGTAAGAGAAATTTTATTGAGAAGGCAGAAATGCTATAAGCCCAGCAATATTTATGTTCCGAGGGCCTTGAATGACTTTTCATAACTTTAACCTCCAATGGAAATTTGACATTTCCTTTAATGATGAATGTAGAAAACCACACCAATATTATTGAATCTATTACTTGATCACTGTAACAGTTATCAGTTACTGTCTTAACAATCTACCCCAAACACATTCATTTAAAGTAATAACCATTTATTTGCTCATGATTTCATGGGTTGGCAATTCAGGCAGTACTCCATCTGGACAGCTCATCCCGGCTCCATGTGGCATGGCCAGGCTCACTCACGAGTCTGGGGCTAGCTGGGAAGGCTGGGCCTCTCCCTCCGTGGGGTCTTACCTCAAGGAGGCTAGCCCAGGCTTGTTCACATGGCAGCAGCCTTCCAAGGTCTCTTGAGGCCTAGACTTGGAACTCAACAATGTCATATCCATTCTATTGGTTAAGACCAGCCCAGATTCATGGGATGGGGAGATAGACCCCACTGTTGATGAAAAGAGTTTCAAAGAATTTGAGTTCATTTTAATGTATACAATCAGCAAAAGAAATCACAGATTTGCATTATCATATTTTAGCTATTACTGATACCTCACAACNCCAGCGGGAGCTTGTGGACGAGGAAGCAGACGAGGCCTACGAACGTAGGTGTATTCACTCACAGCTGACCCAGCATGTGTCTGCTTCCTCTGTGGGTTTAGGAGAGGATGCCAAGCTGCAGGGCAACATCGGGTCAAAGCAACCAATTTTCAATATTCAGAGCTATTTAGAATTTATATGTGGCCTCAGGGAATCCATCAGGATGACTTGACCACATGACCAAGATTTTTAGATCCAGGCCCAACACAGAGCCCTTGGGAAACAGCTGAGAGTCCATAAGAAATCTACAGACCTTTTACTCCCGTGGGCAGGAAGGAGGGACTTAGCAGTTGGTGAACGTGTATAAAACAGGGAAAGGAAGGCCGAGGGGAACCAATTCCCAGAACTACAGTAAGAGAAATTTTATTGAGAAGGCAGAAATGCTATAAGCCCAGCAATATTTATGTTCTGAGGGCCATGAATGACTTTTCATGACTTTAACCTCCAATGGAAATTTGACATTTCCTTTAATGATGAATGTAGGCAGAAAACCACACCAGTATTATTGAATCTATGACTTGATCACTGTAACAGTTATCAGTTACTGTCTAACAATCTACCCCAAACACATTCATTTAAAGTAATAACCATTTATTTGCTCATGATTTCATGGGTTGGCAATTCAGGCAGTACTCCATCCGGACAGCTCATCCCGGCTCCATGTGGCATGGCCAAGCTCACTCACGAGTCTGGGGCTAGCTGGGAAGGCTGGGCCTCTCCCTCCATGGGGTCGTACCTCAAGGAGGCTAGCCCAGGCTTGTTCACATGGCAGCAGCCTTCCAAGGTCTCTTGAGGCCTAGACTTGGAACTCAACAATGTCATATCCATTCTATTGGTTAAGACCAGCCCAGGGCCGGCCCGGTGGCCCACTGCTACAGTGCGCCGCTTGAGAGCACGGTGGCGCTCCCACCGAGGGTTCGGATCCCACATACAGACCGGCCGCTCACTGGCTGAGCGAGGTGCAGGCACAACGCCGAGGGTTGCGATCCCGTTGCCGGTCACGGCCCGGTACGGGCACGACACTGAGGGTTGTGATACGTTGCCGGTCACGAAAAAAGACAAAAAAGGAAAAAAAAAAAAAGACCAGCCCAGATTCATGGGGTGGGGAGATAGACCCCACTGTTGATGAAAAGAATTTCAAAGAATTTGAGCTCATTTTAATGTATACAGTCAGCAAAAGAAATCACAGATTTGCATTATCATATTTTAGCTATTACTGATACCTCACAACNGTGTCTGCTTCCTCTGTGGGTTTAGGAGAGGACGCCAAGCTGCAGGGCAACATCGGGTCAAAGCAACCAATTTTCAATATTCAGAGCTATTTAGAATTTATATGTGGCCTCAGGGAATCCATCAGGATGACTTGACCACATGACCAAGATTTTTAGATCCAGGCCCAACACAGAGCCCTTGGGAAACAGCTGAGAGTCCATAAGAAATCTACAGACCTTTTACTCCCGTGGGCAGGAAGGAGGGACTTAGCAGTTGGTGAACGTGTATAAAACAGGGGAAGGAAGGCTGAGGGGAACCAATTCCCAGAACTACAGTAAGAGAAATTTTATTGAGAAGGCAGAAATGCTATAAGCCCAGCAATATTTATGTTCCGAGGGCCTTGAATGACTTTTCATAACTTTAACCTCCAATGGAAATTTGACATTTCCTTTAATGATGAATGTAGAAAACCACACCAATATTATTGAATCTATTACTTGATCACTGTAACAGTTATCAGTTACTGTCTTAACAATCTACCCCAAACACATTCATTTAAAGTAATAACCATTTATTTGCTCATGATTTCATGGGTTGGCAATTCAGGCAGTACTCCATCTGGACAGCTCATCCCGGCTCCATGTGGCATGGCCAAGCTCACTCACGAGTCTGGGGCTAGCTGGGAAGGCTGGGCCTCTCCCTCCGTGGGGTCTTACCTCAAGGAGGCTAGCCCAGGCTTGTTCACATGGCAGCAGCCTTCCAAGGTCTCTTGAGGCCTAGACTTGGAACTCAACAATGTCATATCCATTCTATTGGTTAAGACCAGCCCAGATTCATGGGATGGGGAGATAGACCCCACTGTTGATGAAAAGAGTTTCAAAGAATTTGAGTTCATTTTAATGTATACAATCAGCAAAAGAAATCACAGATTTGCATTATCATATTTTAGCTATTACTGATACCTCACAACACTCAGTTCATCAGTAACTCAAAATTATGGTAGTTACTACATTGACCTCTAGATCTTGTTTCATGCATTAATGAAGAAGTACATATACTATTATAGTACCAATTTTTGTTTTTTAATATATTGGTCTCTTTTAAATTCTATATGTTTTATTTTATCCATTTTAAAACACATTATAAGAAGGGGCCTGAGGCTTCCCTAGATTGCAGAGGGACCAATGGAACAGAAAAGGTTAAAAGGCATTAGGTCATTTTCCTGCAACTGTTGCTATCAACTTCTGCTGACAATTATTGTGGATATCATAGGAGAAGAACATTAATGACATAAAGGTTTATTATGGTTGCAAATGGTGAAGCCTTAGAAACAGCAAGAACCAGAGAAGAATCTCAGGCCTCACAATGAGGCTGACAGTCAGGAAAGCTGGAGCTCTAAAGTCTGCAGCCAGATGCCTCCTCGCAGCTCCTTGCCTATCTTGGAATTTAACAGACTGCCCTGGGGAAATGGGACCAATCCCATTGCCCACTTAACCTCCTTCCGCCTAGTGAGTACATTGTCAGCCACTTTCTGCTCAAAGTGATGAAAGAAAATACAAAATCTCAACAAGACAGACTGATATTCCCTGCAGGAAAATAGAATTAAGGCACCTAGAGAACACGTGTGCCTTTGAGCAGAGAATAAAAGACACATACCAAGTTTAAGAATATCATATCATTGCCATTTATCTTTATTCCACCCCAAATCATGGTTCAGGTTTGACCTAAAGGAGCTAACTAAAAAGAATTGAATACAGAAAATGAGTGCATATGAACATCATTTTCCCTAATTACTGATGAGATAATTTTACTATCAAAAAGAATAGTAAAAACTATTCAAGTCCCCTTTACATAGCAAAATTATTAATAATCTGGATAATAATAAGCCTAGTAGAATGACATTGTTTCCACATAAAACATAATCTTTGTGAGAAAACTAACCAAACCCTAAAAAATAGCATTTTTTACTTTAAATGTAAAATAGAGGGCTGTTTTCGTGAACAATAGCTTCAATCTCAGTTGCTAAAGTAGGCATGACCTGACAATTTTGCAACTTTGCTAAGTGCTAGAAGGAAGGGGAGGAGACAGGGGAAGCCCAGACTGAGTTTCTGTCTGCATCTCTTCCCAGTGTTGAGCCAGGCTGAGAGTTGGCAGCAGCTGTACAATGATACTCGCGCTCTGTTTCCTGTCGTCCTGGAGCAGCTGGATGACTACAATGCTAAGCTGTCAGACCTCCAGGAATCACTTGACCAGGCCCTTGACCATGTCAGGGATGCTGAAGACATGAACAGGGCCACAGCATCCAGGCAACGAGACCACGAGGTACAGTGGACACTAAACTGTAAATGCATTTCAGGGGTGGACAACGTGAAGTTATGCCAAGAAGGGACAGCTGGAATAAATTTTTTAAAATATTGGTATATCTAAGTACTCATATTTTTAGAAATTGTATTTTGCTACTGTAAATTACTAATATGTGTGTGTAACTACAATCAAGTTGAAATTATGACAATTGTTTAGTTCTTGCATTGATAAAAATGCAACTGTTCATGGTCTATGTGTGTAGATGTGTTGCTCTTGCAAGTGCATAAATGATGTGCTATTCTTATGCATAACTTCTTTTTATACTAAGAGCACTAGAATACCAAAGCAGACCAGAACCATGTGTTCTGGGTATGTGTATTTTTCGGAGAGGAACAATAAGCAAATCTCACAACCTGGCTGGCTAGCAGCCACAGAGATAGGGAGACAGGGAGACTAATTCTAGCTAAGACCATGCAAATACAAAGAGGTGAGAAAAATTCCCAGATGCGACCATGGCTTGCAATTCCCAGATACGGCCATGGCTTGCAGTTCCCAGACATGGCCATGACTTGCAGTTCCCAAACATGGCTATGGCTTACATTTCCCAGACATGGCCATGGCTTGCATTTCCCAGACACAGCCACGGCTTAAAATTCCCAGACATGGCCATGGCTTGCAATGCCCAGATGTGGCCATGGCTTCCAATTCTCAGACATGGCTGTGACTTGCCATTTCCAGACACAGCAGTGGCTTGCAAAGACAGTCATCCTGTGGCGCCAGGATTTGTGTATGCCCACACCTGGAGGGCTGAAAACTGGTGGTGGTCACATGTCGACTCCAAGCAACACATGTACTCACAAACACCACCATGGAGAGGGGTGATCTTCTAATAGGATGGCACATACACGATTGGAAATATTTATAAAGATTACAGTCAAAAAAATGTGAACAAATAGAAAACAGCTA
>NW_007729181.1:97573-101555 GCF_000696425.1 Galeopterus variegatus
GCCAGGATTTGTGTATGCCCACACCTGGAGGGCTGAAAACTGGTGGTGGTCACATGTCGACTCCAAGCAACACATGTACTCACAAACACCACCATGGAGAGGGGTGATCTTCTAATAGGATGGCACATACACGATTGGAAATATTTATAAAGATTACAGTCAAAAAAATGTGAACAAATAGAAAACAGCTACGAGTGAGTTTATTCAATTATGTGTTTTTATCATTGGCAATATCAACTTAAACTAGGCTCTGTGCCCTGATTTTCAGTCATCACTGCCCTCAGTAAGAGTGATTTTAAAATTTCCTGAATAAAATTGAATTACACTCATTACCACTATTTTTCTAAAAGGAGCAAATCCTTAGCCATTTTTTTTTAATAATAATGGTCAAGATAATGTTCTTTGTTAAACAAATGCACAATTATCTTACCCAGTAAAACTATAACACAAAATGTTTTTTTAAGACAGTCACTGGGACTCACCTTATCCTTGAAGCTTCCCTTTTCCCCTCCCCAACATCTAGTCAACCACATGATGCCCCCAATTTTACNTCCCACTATTCCCTGCTAAAAATCAGCTCTTTTTCTTGCAGTTCCCCTTCCTAATTTTTCTTTTCCTGTCAGGGCACCTCCTCTCCATCCCATGTCCCCAGGCTCTGAGTCAGCCCCCTCTAAGTCAGTCGAGGGTTCTGCGAGCAGTAATTACTCCAACCCTTAGTGCTCACTTGTGAATGCTTTTGTCTTCCTCCTGCCTAGGCTTCTGACTTCTCTTCCCTTCACATTATTGCTAGATTCAATTTCAAGGCACCTCTCTCAGGGTATAGAAACTATGTGAAAAACCTTCTTCACAAGCCTTCAATGACTTCTTACTTAAAAATGTAAATTGCCCAGCCATCCATGGTCTGAGCTCACTCACTGTTCCAGTGGTATTTCTTGAGTCCCCTACAAAACCTGCCTCCCAGCCAATGGAGATCATACATTTTTTCTTCTTGTTTTCTTTGCTTATGGTTTGTCCTTGCTTATCTCTCATCAGTGCTGAATTCTATCTAGTCTTGGCTAGCTTACTAGATTGAATGTCTCCCTTCGTAGAGAGCCTCACCTACTTACTGGAGTCCAGTAGTTCTTCCATTGTTGCAGTTGTACATCCTTTTGAGAATTCAATTAAAATTACGGAACACACACACACGCACTCAGATCCCTGCCATGAAAAAAATTGTGCTTGCTCATATGTATAAGATTGGCAGACAAGTTCAGTCCAAGACAAGGTAGTCAGTCCATCTTAACCTCAGGTTAAGAAACCTGATATCCAGAAGGAATCCCTCCCTCATCTACACTGGGGCAGCCAGCAGTTGTAGCTCTGGAATGATCACCATGCTTCATCACACTCAGCATATGTTCCTGTACATTCCAGTCTAGGAGGCATCGTTAATTGCAAAATGCTTACCTGTGCAGCCTCTGTGTGGGGTGGGGGAGGGGGGTCTGCATCTAGTCTGTCCCCACTAGATTGCAAGCATCCAAAGGGCAGAACTCCTGCTTTGCATAAATTATATCTTCCTAGCACCTAACACATTGGTACATTTGTTGATGAACACATGGGCAGATAAAAGCATGAAGCCCACTCAAGTAATACAGAAGTGATTTGCATAAACCAGTTGTTCTTGATTATAAATACTCTTTTCATATTAACTTGGGCCTCTAAATTACTAAACACTACTATTAGCATTCTTTTGCATACTTTTGCATATTTAAATGTCATAAAACTTTAATTTCTTCCAATAAAATTTAAAACCCAACCTTTCCTTTATGCAGTATCTTTCCCACAAAAAATTGGTTTGAATGAATCTGACTTTATTGGAATTTAACTTTGTGTTTTAGAAACAAACTGAAGTGTTTTAATTTCATCTTTCACTATTAGACCTCCAGCATGGGTTAGAAAAGAACACCACCAAAATTTTAGTATTTATACAAAACCAAAAATACTCAATCACTTTGATGCGTGCAAACAGCAGCCACACAACTAATAATTACATTACTTATTTTATCATCCTATTTCTAACCTCAAATACTAACAGAATGATAATTTTTGTCAGATATAAGATTCTGCACCTTAAAAGTAGGTAAAATATTCTTTAAGAAGCAATGTCTAGGGATTCTCATAAACCAAAGCTCTGCACTCCCAGGAAAGCTCTTTTTTTTTTTAAGGATCAGGAAACTTTTTAAAACTTTTTGCATATGTGAAATGGACACTGAAGCATGCTGAATAGTGCTAATTAGATCATTTTCATAATTATTAGTTTTTGAAACTTTCTTTTGTTCAAGTTGGCCATCTTTCTGTGGGAATATCTTTCTTTGTTTCAAAGCTAATTTTTATTCATCTTTGTCTAATGCTATATATAAGTGGGAGAAACCCTTTAACTTGAAACATGTTTTCCAACTACTCCAAATGAGCTTATCAGGCAGTGCTGGTAGCACACTGCTTTGAAGTTTGGTTCTGACTTCAGGGTGTTGGCAGTGTTTTCTTACAGCAACCCAGACACAGGAGCTTACAGAACAGGTCATAGCTCAGACCTGGAAAAAAGAAAACAGCTCTGTGAGAGCTAAATGATACCAACCTCTTTTCAACTCCCTTCCTACACGTCCTTTATGCTATTGCTTCTGTGTAGAGCTGTATCTCATTGTGGAGATAAGAATAAGTGACCCCAGATAGTCACACTGTATTTAGCTTGATGGATGTTGAGGGGAAATTGAATTTTTTAAATGTTCTTTCATTAAGAGGGTGTTCAAATGTGATTCTTTTCTGTCTTTATCTCTACATCTACCCCTGCAGCAACATATTTGGAAAAGATGGATTCCATTCTTCCTTTCCACTAAATCAGAATGACTGCAGGGAATAAAAAAGTACAATAAGCTGAATTTAGAAAGTTTTAAAGTATTTCCTTCTGTATCTAGGCTTCTATAATTATTTCTGTGATGTCTTACATTACACCATCACATATATTTTAACTCTAATTTAAATTACTATTCTAAAGTAACTTCAACTCATTTTTTTACTCAAATTGTAAGATGAGTCTTTTACTTTTTTCTCCTAAAGTTTCCTTCTGTGTTGCTTTCAAACTCTGCACTCATTTGAAGCCCTGTAATATTTCTTCAGAGTCACAGCATCCCTGCCTCTAAAATCCAAAAGTGAAGATAGAAATTAAAGCATTTATCACAAAAGGTATTAACACTTGGGCAATTTCTTTCCTTATAAAGTCTGAGCATCTAACATAAAGAGCAAAGAGTGGTATGAAGCAAGATTACAATTTTATGCTTTGACGATAGGGCCATTTTTCATTTTTAAGAGAACATTAAGATTATTTTGTACATACTTTATTCCTGTCCAAATGGGATGTTTGTGCCAGACCCAAAGTTGGCACATGATCAATGCTTTTTTAATTAATTCGTTTACCAATTACTGCCAATTACTGCAAATATAGAACCTATGTTCAACCCTGTACCCATAGTACTACTTTGAATTATGGAGAAAAGAGTCAAATGCTCTTTGAGATGAGGATATTATAAATAATACTCATAACTAAGTGCTTCAAAGCTCCCACGTTCTTACTTTGTTATCTCTGTATTATAAATGAGAAAGTGAGCATCAGCCCAGTAGTGTTCCCCAAAGGCACACAGCAATTAAGTGATGGGGCTGGAGTGTGGATTCGTCTGAGTCCTAAGACAGCAAGTTGACATTTACCACTGTCCCTGATGCTTTCTCTAAAGACATGTTCTCTTTCTCTCTCCCTTGCTTTCCCTTCCTGCAGAGACAACAGGAAAGCGTGAGGCAGCAAATGGAGGTGGTGAATGCTTCTCTGGGTGCATCTGCTGACTCTCTAATGACGCCTCGTCTGACTCTTTCAGAACTTGATGATATAATAAAGGTAAGGACACATGTGACTTGTTCAGGTTTGTCTTGACAGCAGGCTCTGTGACAACAGCAGCCC
>NW_007729181.1:102541-103535 GCF_000696425.1 Galeopterus variegatus
TCATCTGATCAACATCTCATTCTTTGACTATTTCAGCACCACACTCCCTGTCTTTCTCTCCATCCCAACTCCCATCATTATCCTTGGTGACATCAAAATCCGTAGGGATGAGCCCACCAACTCTCTGACCTCCAGCTCCTTGAACTTCTCCACTCCAGCAATCTTTTCCTCTAGCGCAACTCTGTTATCCCTCCCGTGGCTATACCTAGAGCTTGTCCTCAATAACAGATGATCCCAAATCTGTTTCAAGCATCTCCCTCCCTGAGCACCATCTCCTATCTCACTTACTCTAAAACGTCCACTCCAACAATTCTCTGGCCACACCGAGACCTCCTCTGCCTCATTTGTCCTACCCCCCTTATATTCTCTCCTCCCTTTTTAAGCAGCTAAAATTATCAGTATACTCATGCTTTGAAAACACCCTTAACTTCTGCATCCACCTGTTTCCCTGTTGTACTCACCTAAGAATTCCAACCCTGTATCCCCAGTAAATCCAAGTATCCCCAGCATCATGATCATACCAGAGCAGCTGAACGTGACAGGTAGGAAACCCACCTCCCCTTCTATCAGTTCTGGCTGGTGACTTTGCTTCACGCTTCACTGAAAAATTAGAAATAAGCAGAAGAGAACTCCCCTCACCTTTCCTCCCCAAATCTGCCAGACCACCTGCATGTGTTTCCACATCTCCAGCTCCCTCCCGTCATAAATAAGTGTCCCTTCTGTCCAAGTCCTCCACCTGTGCTCGGAATACTATCCTTCCTCACCTAGAAAACAGAGTTGCAGAGTTTCACTCCTGAAATTATAGTCTCTCTTTTGCATCATATAATTCTTACTCTTTACCGAATCATTACTGTCCACATACAAAAGTGCTCTAGTATCTCCTATCTTTTAAAACTCAAAAAGAAAAAATGCCCTTTAAAAAAAATTTTTTTAAAAAAAGCTTACATCCCCTGTAACTTCTGCCCCATTACTCAGCTCAGCTTCACAGCAACAC
>NW_007729181.1:104054-108570 GCF_000696425.1 Galeopterus variegatus
CACATCTCCAGCTCCCTCCCGTCATAAATAAGTGTCCCTTCTGTCCAAGTCCTCCACCTGTTCTCGGAATACTATCCTTCCTCACCTAGAAAACAGAGTTGCAGAGTTTCACTCCTGAAATTATACTCTCTCTTTTGCATCATATAATTCTTCTTTACCGAATCATTACTGTCGACATACAAAAGTGCTCTAGTATCTCCTATCTTTTAAAACTCAAAAAGAAAAAATGCCCTTTAAAAAAAATTTTTTTTAAAAAAGCTTACATCCCCTGTAACTTCTGCCCCATTACTCAGCTCAGCTTCACAGCAACACATACCAAGAGTCATTCACAGCTGCTGTTTCCTTCTGAATGGGATTCCATCCCCTCCACTGAGACTGTTCTCGTCCAGGTCACCAACATCTCCATGTAGCCAAAACTGTGGTTGCTTGTCTCTCCTCGGCTTCCTCAGCCTGACCGCAGCACTGTGAACCCTCTCTCCTGTAAGCACTTGCAGCTGTCATCCTGGCTCCTGAGACCCCATCCACCTGGTTCTCTGTCCCGCCTTTGCTGGCCATTTCTCCCCGGGCCAGCTTTGCCTCTGCACATCTTCTACATGGTGTAATATTTTAGGTTCTGCAGGCCACATACAACCACTGTTCCTTATTCTTCTTTGTTTTTTTTTATTTTTTTATAAGCCTTCAGAAATGTAAAATATATTCTGAGCTCAAAGCTACATAAAAACAGGTTATACTTGGCACTGGGCCATGTTGACCCTGCAATGGACAATGAATGGCTCAGTGCTCAGTACTGGGCCCTCTTTTCTACCTCTACTCTTTCCCTAGTTAATCTTACTGAATCTCATGGCTTTAAAGAACAATTATACGCCAATGAGGACCATTTACACCTCCAACTCTGATACCTCCACTGAGCTCCAAACTCCTATATCCAAATGCTTACTTGACATTTTCAAGCCAGAACTCAGTGTGGTGTACAATAAAATCACAGTAAAATCCCCTACTATGTAATAGGCATATCAAACTTTACATAGTCTGAATACAACCTGCACCTCTCCCAGTCTCCACCATCTCTGCAAATGGTACAAGTCAATTGCTCAAATCACAGCTCCGGAGTTATTCTTGATTTCTCCTTTCTCCTCTTTCCCATTTCAGCAGGACTTGTTGGCCTTGTCTCCAGAATGAATCCTGATTTCTAACCACCTCCTTCATCTCTACAGTTATTCTTTAGTCCAAGTCATCTCATCTCCTGTGTGAACTGCCACAAGAGCCTCATAACTCACCCCTTATCTCCACTCTTGTCCTTCAAGACCCATTCTTTATGCAGCAGCAAAATAATCCTTCAAAAACATAATCAGATTACATTACTTCTCCTACATGAAACCTCCAGCAACATGTAAAATAGGAAACAAGCTCCTTTTATCATGACCCATGAGGCCCTAAGTGACCTGGCCCCAGCCCACCTCTCTGACCTCACGCCCACTCTCTTCCTCACTCACTACATCTCTGTTTTTCAAATCACCATACTTTTTTCTGCCACAGGACTTTTGCACCTGCTGTTCCCAGTTCTTCAAATGGCTGGCGTCCTTGTGACTATTCAATCCAAGTGGCCCCCTTACCCTCAATCACTCTTCATCAATACCACCTGTTGTATTTTATAAATAATACCTTTTACTCCCTGAAATTAGCTTGTTCACTTATTTGATCACTTGTTTACTACCTGTATCTTCCCACTAGATCGTAAATTCCTTGAAAACAGAAAAAGCGTTCATATGTATTCTCTCTCCTGAAAGAGTGCCGACCACGTTTGATCACTTGTTTACTACCTGTATCTTCCCACTAGATCGTAAATTCCTTGAAAACAGAAACAGCGTTCATATGTATTCTCTCTCCTGAAAGAGTGCCGACCACGGGACAGGCACACAGTGAATCCTTGTTGAATGAATGAATGAGTAAAGGTGGAATGTCCACGGTATATTTTTCTGCTTATACAATTAACAATAACTTTTTAAAAAATATTGTTCCCCAAGTGACCAAACAAATTGCTAGAGGCTTAATACTGTCTCCACAAAAATAAACCCTATGTGCTAGGAACTGTGCTCCATTCTGGGAATACAAAAATGAGTGAAACTCAGTTCTTGCTGCCTATATTGTATAATCTAGTGAGTTAAATTATCACATAAAATGATTGCAGTAATGTGACATGTGGATGATAGAAATATGTGGCAACACTTCACTCACCCTGGAGAGGTTAGGGAGAGCTACATAAAGGAAGTGATATTTGAGCTGAATTTACAAGGGTGAGCAGAACTTTTCCAAATGGATTAGACAGAAAAGAAAGGAAAGGTATTCCAGACAGGGAAAGTATTACATGCAAAGGCACAGGGGCCAGAAAAGAAAATATGACACATTAAAATGACTAGCATAAGTTAGTCAAAGTTAGACCGTGGATGTTGTGGGGTGGGCGTGGTGAGAAATGATGAAATTGGTGGGAGAGGAGAGTTCAGTTCATGAAGCCACACTTGGGAATTGGATTTATTCCTGCAAAGCAATTTACTGATTCTGAGAAAGGAAGTAACATGATCAAATTTTCTTAATAGAAAGATCACCTTTCCTGTAGGGTGGTGGAAAATGGATCAGAAGACTAAAGACTGGGCACAGAGAGAAAAGTTAGGTCACTCCAAGGGGAAGAAAGGGTTGGGAGACACCCTGAAGAGCACCAACTTCGGAGGCCTCTTTCTCAGTCAGGGAAAGAGGAATAACAAGAGAGAGAGCACAGACTAGAAAAAGAAGAGAGTTTTAAGGCAAAGACAGTGACCAACACTGTTACGAACCAGAGATAGATCCAATAAATGAAGATGGGAAAGTGTCAAACAGATCTGGCAATTTGGGGTCGGGCACTGGGGACCTTGGCAAGAATCATTTCTGTAGATTGCACTGCATCAAAGCAACGGAAGTAGCCAAAAGGGAATCTAGAGTGAAGGAATAGGTGTTTTTGTTGTTGTTGTTGTTGTTTGTTTGTTTGTTTTTAATGGGAGAAACTTGGGCACATTTATATTTGAGAAGAGCCAGTAGCAATGGAGCAAGAAGGATGGGCCACTGAGAAAATGAGGCAGCATGTCCTGTACAGAAAAGGAAGGCTTTTTCCTCCTAAAATAAAAAAAAAAAAATGTATGTATAGGTGTAGATATAAATAAATGTATAGGGTTTGAGGAGAGAACTGAGGGTTGGTAGCAGGAAGATAGGGAAAGTCCTGTTGGTGTTGGAGTTTCTGTTGGGACTACCGATAACAGCATCTCTTTCCAGCACCTAAGTTCTAAATGAGTTGAAAAATAAACACAATAATAGATATAAAGACCAAAAATGTTGCCTTATTTCTGATGCAGCCAAGCAGAGGGCATGGCTTTAGGTCTCTTAGCCAAATGGGGTTGCCGATACCCAGTTCCAGAATTAGGCAGTTATTCCCACCTGGACAAGCAGCACTGTGATGCTCAGGTGGGGGTTCTGCCCAAAATACTTTCATATGGAGGAACACAGGAAAACCCAGGCTTTCTGCTGGTAGCTTGCTCCCAAGAAGAAGGGTGGAGTTGAACAGAGCCTGTACACTTTTTCTTTCCAAATTTACCAATCAAATAAATCACTCCCCCTTACAGGGGCAGAGTGAGGAAAGGGGTGGAGAGATCTAGAGTTTCGTAACTGAGCTCCCTTCCTAGGGAGGAAACATTACAAGTGTGGAAGAAGCATTCCCACTGACAGTTTATGTCTTCTAAATAAAAAAAGAAAATAATGTGATCTGTTTAAAATCAAAAGGGGTGGGAGAAGGAAATACTATTGGCTTGGGAATGGTAACAATAGTTAGAATCACCATTTGGGTGGCCAGGAGAGCAGACTTCGTTTTAGCATTGAGGGTCCAGCCATGGTGGGAAGTCATAGGTTGGAAGGAGAATCCATCCACATGGTTGTGTGATCTTTAGCCAACATCATGAGTCTATGGTTGGATTGAAAACCAAGGGAGACTGTGCCGCAAAGTGGGTTTCAGGAAGGGAGTAGCTGAGAGGTCAAATATGATGTGAACTGAAAGATGTCCATTGGATTTAGTAACTTAGAGGCTATTATGTGAACTCCAGGTTTTGATGAGGAAGTAAAAGGGTGAAAAGAAAGTGAGAAAGTAGAGACAATGTACATAAACAACTATTTTTTTGAGAGAGATTCTGTTATGAAGGGAATAAAAAGTAGTGCAGTGACAGATTTGTGGATAATGGACAGTTTTCATTTGGTTTAGCTTTGTTTTAGACTGAAAAATGTCAGAACATGTCTGAATGCTACAGACACAATCAGTAGAGAAGAAGGAGTTGAAGATTGAGAAATAGATAAATATTTTACATGAGTAAATAGATAAGTGTTTTAGACTTATGTGAACCCGGCCTGAAATTTAATGAACTTCATAAGAAAGAATAGAAAATTATCTTTTGATGCTCCCTAGGAAAAATGTTTTAAGTTCTTCTCAATTCATTTTTTTTTT
>NW_007729181.1:110083-118399 GCF_000696425.1 Galeopterus variegatus
CCCTCGGCGGGAGCGCCGCCGCGCTCCCAAGCGCCACACTCTACCGAGTGCACCACCGGGCTGGCCTGAGAGATGATTTTTCTATTTTAAAAAAAATCTGTCAAATTAGAGTACCGTATTCTGGCTGGGGATGGAGCGTTCTGTTCCTCAATTATCAATAGGGTGACCTAAGGCATTTTTGGTGAGTGGAAATCAGGTCCCTTTACAAGGTCTAATTCTACTATCACTTGTTTCTTTTATAGACAGCACTAGCTTCCCACACCCAAGTGCCTAAGGTAAAGCTGGTTGGGAGTAGGCAGTACAACTGGCTTCTGGTAAATACTGTAGTCACTCTGCAGTGCACAGCAGGAACTATTCGATTTCAACACCTGTTAAAGAGAAAATCAATTGACAATTTTCCTCGCAGCATCCAGAAGAGAGTCACACACCCCTTGGGCACTCAATTAATGCTAATTGAAATGTAGGGAAAAATTGGAATTGAATTCATGGCCCTGAAATAATAGGTAAATGATGAGATCATTATAGAGAAAGACTATGGATCTGGCACTTACAAACAAGGACCAATAAAGGTCATGAATAAAATACGAACCAACATTAATTTCTGTTCAAAACATATATTACCTTGGGGCCAGCCCGGGGCTCACTTGGGAAAGTGTGTTGCTGACAACACCAAGTCAAGGGTTAAGATCCCCTTACCGGTCATCTTTAAAAAAAAAACAAAAAAACTGTATTACCTTTTCATTTCTGACTGCCGAAATTTTCAAATACTCTTCCAAATCTCCTGAAAAGAACAAGAGAGACGGAGAGAGAGATGTCACATAAAGCCTTGGTGTGTGAGATAGTGTTATATCCAGCGCAGTGTCATGCCCCTAGGAAATGTGTTTTTGGTGAAGACAGTAAAATGGAGCTTAGATAAAATACTGTTTTTGATAATATACTGTGTCGGTAGAATATTGTTTACATGAAACCTGATCAGAAATATCAATCACCCTGAAGTCCTTTTGTTTTTAGAATATTTCTGACCTAATATATTCAGGGAAACATTCAAATTTATAGACATCTTCCCTTCAAAATGCAAATATTCTTCAGCATCTATCTGGTGTACACAATGATTTGCATGCTGTGCTCAATTTTAGACATGATTCATCAAGAAGCTTCCATTTCAAGAGCACATTTTTATTTTGAATATTGATGTAGCCCCTGTTTTGTGCCTAGTAATAAAAACAAAGTAAGAAAGCCTTTGGTTCAAGCTCTTTGGTGTGTCTTACCACTCTACCCAGCAAAATTTTAAAATATTAGTATATATTTGTAACATTTTCTTCCTTCTACCCCTTTCTTTTAAAACTTTTTCTTATCTACCTTCCTAAGGTTTTACTCTCTGAGCCATTTCTAAGAAGAAGGGGTCATGGGGATGATCAACTAGCAAAGATTGGGATTAGGATGACCTCTAGAGAGCAGGGCTACATTGTGACTTTCTTGGGCCCTATGCACTTTTGCCTTGGTGGGCCCCTGTCGCCATAAAAAAAATTAAAAAATAAAAACTATATTTCATGACTGCATTGTTATAAAGACTAACAATCATTTTTATCCTCATTTTTTCTACTGATTTAAAAAAATTAAAATGAAGACATTGTGTGGGCCCCTGCTGTGTCCAATGGATAAGTCGGCCCTGTTGCAGAGGACAGAAGGATAGATAGAAGGATAATGAACTTGGACAAAAGAGAGGGAAGTAGCTGAGGAAATACAGAAGAGGTTGCTGTGAGCCAAAGAGAGCACACAGGGACTGTGGCTCAATGGAGGAGGCTGAGAAACTGTGGACTGAGCTCAAAAGTTCAGGCAGCTTGAAGAGAGGAGTGAATGTGAGGTCTGCAATGTCAAGAAGTGGGTCACAGATAACCTTCCAGAAGTTGCTGGTGAATAAAATGATACTAGTCATCAATGTTTGGGACTGAGAAAAAAATAAGAAACCAGTGGATTTAAGACTGAGTAAAATTAAGTCAAAGGATTTAGGATGAGCTGCGGAAGTGGGAGTAGAGTTTATATTATAGAGGAAGAGGTATTTGTCAATAAAATAAATCATGTGGATACATGTACAGTTTGAAATTCCAATTCAGGAAATAGTTTCGGTATAATAATAATGCCTGGTGTTTACTGAATTTCAGGTGCCATAGACCAAGCATTTATATGTTTTATCCCTGCTCCACCTCACATCACTCCTGGGAGGCACATACTGTTATTAACCCCTGTCTGTGAGAGTGCCCAGTGCATGAGGGGCACTCAGTAAATGTTCCGTGAACCTTACATGGGTCAGAAAGGGCAAAGGTGGAGAACATGGTGTGTAAGGGACGGGTGGGCTGGGCTGAGAGGGGCTATGAACTTAAGGGACACAGCCAGGTGACAGGAGTGAAACAAACCTCAACAGTGTGTGCCCTGGCAAGCTCTGCACCTGCCCGCAGAGCCTCAGTTTCTTTTGTGGAAAGGGAATAACAGTGCTGATTTGGGTAAGCAGTTGGTGGCGATGACTGCGGGTGTATTCCTCTGCCTGGCTTCACCACATAAACCTTACTTGAAGAACTGCAGAGGGCTCTTTTTAAATCTTATTCCATTTTCCTGCAGCCACTGGCAGGCAGCTGCTGTGGAGCAAAAATGGGCTGAAGTCTCAGGGGCAGCAAAGGCAGAGGAATGCAGACATATGCTGCTAGGAAGGGCAGCTGAGGAAAACCTTGCCAAGCCAGGTGACTTTGAATAACAGGAAGGAAGCATCTGTGATACCAGAAATATTAAAATCAAGCCATAAGGAGGCAAGAAGGAGAAATGAGATGACAGGTTTATTCATTGACAGGAACTTGCACAGTTCAGATATGAATGGACTGGTGCAGAAGGCTTTGGAAGCATCAAATGTCTATGAAAATATTGCGAATTATGTTAGTGAAGCCAATGAAACAGCAGAATTCGCTTTGAACATCACTGACCGAATTTACGATGTAAGTATTCCTTTATTTTGAAGTCCATTTATGTGGTGCCTTTTCCTACTCAATACTTTTCTGTTTTCTAATGTCATCTCTCGAGCTTCCAATGTAAGTTACAAATAGTACAAATGGCAGAAAGGGTCGGGGAACTGAGGAAAGACCGTTTTCCTTAGGCATGAAGGTTTCAGTTTGCAAGTTCTTCATGATGTTCTGTGTGCCAGTCAGCAAATGCCAGTTCCTTTGAGCTTTTTCTAGCCAAGTCCCTGAATAAATATATCTAAAAACCAGTTCCTGCTGATAGAGAAGATGCTTTATGCATGCATTCAGATTTTTTCAACACAGAATTATTTATTGAGTGGCTTCAAAGTGTGACAAGCACTTTGTTGGGGCCTTGGTCGGGGGCTGTTCTATATTCATTGAATTTTCCTGAAAAAACATTTTTCTTGAAAATGCCAAAGACAATATTTTCTTATGTTCACATTTGACCTGGATTTTGGACTATGAAAATGAAGCCGTGTGAAGTTAGCTGGTGTTTAGCGGGTAAACTGTATCACTTAAATGCTGAAACCATGAAAAGCTGATATCTTCTGCTGTCATTCTTACTCTTTTCACCCAATTCCTTTGTAGGCTGTGAGTGGCATTGATACTCAGATCATTTACCATAAAGACGAAAGCGAGAACCTCCTCAATCAAGCCAGACAACTGCAAGCAAGGGCATTTTCTAGTAAATATCTTACTTTCCTGTTTTCTTCTGATTTAGTTGCGTCCCTCCTTTCATACACATAGACAGAAATTTCCAAAAGCTAGGATTAAAGAATACATTTTTTTTTTTTTTTTGCGGCTGGCCCAGACCCATGCTGTTGGTGTTACAAGGCTGTGCTCTAACCAACTGAACTAACAGGTCAACCAAGAATAAATAATATTACGACTGAATAGTACACCATAGTCCCTGCTCAGAGTCAAGTTATAATAAGGCAAGGATTTTATATTTTTTAATATAATGTTATCGAACATGTGGTGTATATTCTTGCTAATCAAATAGGCTGATTAGTAGAAACTTAGCATGAATGTCAATTTTCAAGAAGATAATGCTATAAAATACACTTAACACTAAAACTACATTGCCCATAAGTTGCCCATAATTTAATCTTTGTTGAATAATTCAGTAGGCTCTTTAAAATTTTTACTGCAAAGGAATTGGTCATCATTGTAAGAGTCAGGATGACAGGGAGACACAAAGCCATCTGGTTATTTGCACTTTCTTATAGTTCTACACAGTAAAATGTGTAGAACAAACCTGATAAAGATGCTAAGATCACTATGTGTAAAACTATAATACACTGCTGAAAGAAATTAAAGATCTAAATAAATTTAAGATTTAAATAAAATTTAGATCTAAAGAAGAATAAATACCATGCTTATTAAGTGGAAAACTCAAATTTGTAAAAATGACAGTTCTCCCAAATTTATCTATGGATTCAACGCAGTACCAATTAAAGTACCAAAACTGTGTGTGTGTGTATACATACATACACACACACACACATACACACACACACACACACACACACACACACACACACACACACACACACACACATATATATATACCGGTTAAAGTACCAAAACAAGGCTCAGATGACTTCTCCCAGTGAATTCTTCCAAGCACTTAAAGAAATAACACCACTCTTATACAAATTCTAGAATTTGTATGATTCTAAAATTTCTATGGAAATGGGGGGAAAGCCAAGAATAGTCAAGATAATCTTGAAAAATACAAACAAACCTGGAAGACAAACTATGAGATATCAAGACAAAAGTAGAGAAATTAAGACAAAGCTATAAAATATTACAACATTGTATCAACTCTTTTGAATAAAGTTTAAAAACAGACACAACTAACATGGAGATAGAATTCAGCAGTGGTCATCTTAGAGTAATCATAGGGGGCCTAGGAAGTTTCGAGGGCGCTAATAATGTTCTATTTTCTTGACCTGGATGCTGGTTATATTTTGTGTTCGCTTTGTGAAAATTCATCAGGCTGTGCACTTATAATGTGTGCCCTTTTCTAGACGTATGCTATATATCAATTAAAATTATATTGAAACAATTAATAAAAACAATTATTTACGTGTAATTAGTCATCATCACACATATATAGTTTTTTTTTTCTTTTAGCTCTTTATCAATTTTGTTGCTAGATGTTATTAATCACAGCAGTGCTATATTTTTCCATCAAAGAAATTAAACATTATGGCATCCTAGTAACAAGCAGTGTTACTAGTTTTCTGCAGTCCTGTACCTCTCATTCTAAATACCACTTTCCAGAATTGGTGATCTATGCTCAGAGTATTCAGAATATTGCAGAGGACTCCATGGTACAAATCAGAATTTTCTTTGTTGAAACGGAGCCTTTTTGGAGGCATCTTGGCCCCACTGGTACTACTTTTCCTGCTGCTTCTCCACAGACAATGATGAGGCAGTGGCTGACACCAGCAGGCGTGTGGGGGGAGCCCTTGCAAGGAAGAGTGCCCTCAAAAACCGATTAAATGATGCCGTTAAGCAACTACAAGCGACAGAGAGAGGTAAGGATCACAGAGAGAACTAAAGTCTTAATGCTTTGTTCACTGGTGTGTACGATAAACCTTTGAGGAAAGATTAGGTGATTTCTTATTTGTCAATCATTTTATAATTATTTTTTCTGATGACAAAAGAAACTATGTTTATCGCCCCAAAAAATTGTCCTAGAAAATAAAAAGAAATAAACATAGAAGCTGTAATCACACCACTTAGAGGAAGGGACCTTTAAATTTGAGAGCATTTTCTTTCAATCTTTCGTGTGTGTGTGTGTGTGTGTGTGTCTGTGTGTGTGTGTGTTTTAATGGGACCATGCTGTTTACACTGTTTGGTAATTCTTGTGAACATTCTTCCTTGTTAACAATATGCCCTAATTTGGTTATTGGATTTCTTTGGCTCCAACTGTAAACAGCTTCCCTCTGTCACGTGTTGAGTTTTTCTTATCATATAAGCAGGGAGACCAACAAGCCAAAGAGAGAAACAGAGCACTTGTCTTGCCTAATCTGGGACTACCGGTACCTTAAAAAGATATGATTAGAAGCAGATGTGCTTTCTCCAGCGTAGTAAAAGTTAAAGCCCTTCTTCTGGATGTGGATGTTTCACTAAAAGGAGCAAATCCTAGCTACAGTCCTGCGGACTGGCTCTGGCCATGAGAGAGGTCATCACTGAGAAGCCTCAGCAGCCTCAGCACTACTGTTTATTGATGCTTACTGCGTGCTGGGCACTGTGCTAAGTGTCCAACATACCTTATCTCATGGGGGATTTAGTATCACCATTGCCTTTAGGCTGCTAGGAACCCTGGAACTTGTCAGAGTTAGGGAAACTGCTCGTTAAGCACAGCCAGTAAGAAGCAGATCCAGGATTGAAACCAACATTCATCAGAATCCAGAGCACATGAAGTTAAATTAAATGTTTTCTCACTTTAAAATTTTGAAGTTACAACACCACGTAAGTGATTTCTCATTATTTTTATTACAGAAGTAGTACATGACCCTTATACAAAAATTAGAAAATACAGATAAGAAAAAAGAGAGAAGAAAAATCACCTCTAATCCCATTGCCTAGACAAAATTTTTTTGTCATAAATTTACATTATTTTTATTTTAAATATGCTATTTTTAACAAAGATGGGATTTCACTATTGATACTATGTTGAAACTTGCTTTTTTTCTATTCAAAAATACCTTTCCTTATTAATTTACCTTTGTACTATGGCCTCATTTTTGTGGCAAAAGTGTTCCACAAGAATACTGATCCAGCATTAAAAGAAATAATATAAAAGAAAGTAAATTTACACATAAAAGAGAGTAATATTTACAATGAATTTCAGACACAAACAACTTCTTAGTTAAAATCTCATATGCATTTTCTGTGGCTTTCTCACCAGGTCTCTAACCTGAGGAAATACTTTTTTTTTTTTTTTAATTTGTCTCTTAATTTGAAAGCATTTTAAGTGATCCACATGGTTTAAATGAGACTTTAGAGTCTTTTAAACTCACTTATTAATACTGTTTACAGTATTCTGGAGCACCTAACTCCTACCATAATTAACATACACAGATTTAACGATTTTAGTGTGACTTAAAAGCCCAAAATTTGAGATGTCTTATCCCAGTGACTAAACGAATGTTAATGTTCCCCAACACGTGTCCTGCTTCTCTGCAAAGTGCATGTCCTTGTGCTTTGTGTGAAGGTGATGCTCAGGAGCGCCTGGGTCAGTCCAGGCTGGTCACCGAGGAAGCCAACAAGACAACAGTGGAGGTTCAACAGGCCACCGCCCCGATGGCTAACAACCTAACCAACTGGTCACAAAACCTTCAAAATTTTGACTCTTCTGCTTACAACACTGCAGTGGACTCTGCTAGAGATGCAGGTATCACTTAGAAACTTCACAATTTGGATCCAGTTGAAGAACTGGATCAACATCTTTTGTTAAGAAGTAATTTTCTTTATTTGGGTTTTGGATTGGAATATTGTTAAAATTAGCTTTAAAAAGGAGAAAAAGGGCCGATCCCATGGCGCACTCGGGAAAGTGCGGCGCTGGGAGCGCAGCAGCGCTCCCGCCGCAGGTTCAGATCCTATATAGGGATAACTGGTGCGTTCACAGCACTCACTGGCTGAGCGCGGTGCGGCTGGTCTCAAAAAGGACAAAAAAAATAAAAATAAAATAAAAAGGAGAAAAAAATTGTTCTATTTATCTGTATGTGTGTCTATACATATGAAATTTATATGTGAAATTTATATCACATAAATAAACCCTAGATTTGTAGAGTCATACTTTTTTCTATGTGAGATAATGGTAGCAATTGTTTTTATCAATGTAAGACTGATCCTTTGAGAAAGAAGATCAATTAGATGTCAGAGAAAATAATGTTAACAAAATACTGTTTAGTTTTTAGGGAAAAAAATTTACTAAATTTTGGTGCTTTCACTAAACAGCATTGCTTTTTCCTGAGAAGCAGGTTATTACCAACAAGTACTGAATATGGCCAAACATAACTCCAGCTTCCTATTAAGAAGCTTATTGGCCAACTTGAGTACATAATTTTATAGCAATGAAGATAAAGTATTCCGATGTCTACCTAATTTATCTAGTTACACTTGATATTAAAATCATACACTACTTGAGAAATTTCCCTTTCTCACATTGTTATTCAATCTTTTATACCACTTAAATATCAATGTTTATCCATATCATGACGAATCATCACTGAAACTTCTAGTTTTCCAGTATGGTTTTGCATACTATATTACCTTCATCTGCATCTGA
>NW_007729181.1:118684-121722 GCF_000696425.1 Galeopterus variegatus
TTTCTCACATTGTTATTCAATCTTTTATACCACTTAAATATCAATGTTTATCCATATCATGACGAATCATCACTGAAACTTCTAGTTTTCCAGTATGGTTTTGCATACTATATTACCTTCATCTGCATCTGAATTAAAAAACAATTTTATGAGCCCATATATGATCTGTCACTAGAAATTTTATCCCAGGTCACAAACACCCATTCCCATCAGGAAGATAGATCTTTTATATTCATCTTTTAAATACATATTCATTAGTTCCTCCATGTAACCACTCACTTAATTGCTTTTAAAATTTTATCTTTAAAATATTTGTCTGCATGACACCCAACATTTATAAAGATATTACCTCAAGAATATTTACTAAATCTGTGTTAAATTTCTTTTTTTGCTTTACCAGTCTTATCAGGTGATTCCAATTAGCATCCAGCACTAATTGAAATTGTTTCAGGCTACTGTGTTTTTCTCAAATAGCATTTTGTGGTTCAAGACAAAGCAAATGAAAGAGCAGACCATAATATGAGATTTAATTTTAAAAGATTCTAAAAGAAGGTGGCTCCCTTTTCCTGAGAGAATTGAGGGCAGGGGAATCCTGTCTTATATACATTTCTATAACCAAAATGTAAAGTAATGCTTCAAATATACTTTATTACCTCTAATTTTTAAAGGCAACTATACTACAAAATGGATATCATGATCAGTGATCCAAACAATGAATATTTATCTCTGTATTAATCAATATATTAAACTATAGTTGCTATTATTTTACTTAATTTCATTCCTTGTACTGGAGAAACACCTTGTTTCTTAAGTACAGAGAAGAGATGTTTCTTTGACCCATATTGATATAGTCTTCTGAACCTGAGTTTAGTTTGGCTCTAGTGAGAGGCTTGCTCTTGCCCAGCTGCTAATGCTCAATGGCCATAGTTCTGCCCTTAGGTAAGAGAATACCCAAAAGATATTCACCCTCTAGTCTAGTGGTTCTAAAGCAGTTCTGATCAGTGTGCATCAGAATCACCCAGAGGGCTTGTTAAACATAGATTGCTGGACTCCATTCCCAGAATTTCTGATTCAGTAGGTTTCGGATGAGGACAAAGAATTTGCACTTCCAAGTTTCCTGGTGATGCTAGTGCTGGCGGTCTGGGGACCACATTTTAGGAACCACTGTTCAGTCAATGAAACTTTGGAAAAAGTTATGCCATTCTCTGTGTTTGGATTTCTCTCATCAAGCTGTATCCTTATGACTTGTGCTCTTTGTGTATGTTATGCACTCCAAAAAGAAAAAGTACCTAAGAAGCAGGTCATTTGCAGTCCCAGGGGTACAGTTGCACTAGGCTGGGTCAAGGGGAGTTTGTGCCCTGCCCCAGCACCTCCTCTTTTGCTGCTCCACCCCACCCAATGCCCAGAGGTTGTTTTGTTCTCCAGCAGGAAGTCCAGGACTAAAAAGAAAAACAAGGTCAGTATGATGTGCCCTTTGTCTGGGCCCACAGACCATCCTGCTCACCCTCACCTTGGCTCAATTGCCACTTTTCTGAGTGCTACTTGATTTCCTCCATCTAGCTCTGCCTCTGCTGGGACAGTGTGATGTCTGCCTGCACATTCTAGAAAACAACATTTCCACCTCCTTTCACCCAGCATTCCTTTTGACCTGTTATATAAATTATATTAGAAATGCCAGCAGAACCTGTGCTGTATGGTTACAGGAACGTCTGTATATTTGTCATGGATCCTGCCCTTTAGAAATGTGCATTATAAGTCAGCATGCTCCACATATAATTTATAAATCTGTATGTACTATCAATGTCAGAAAATAGGAATTGATTATGTTTTAGGCTTTACTATTAATTTTGCAGGACTAAAAATAATTTCTTATAGTTCTACCAGAAGTAATCACGTTTGTTGTCTCATTACCTGATTCCTGAAATATACTTAACATTGAGATATTTACTCAAGTGATTAATTTTCATCAACTGCAGTGAGAAATCTGACAGAGGTTGTTCCTCAGCTCCTGGATCAGCTTCGTACAGTCGAGCAGAAACGGCCTGCAAGCAACGTTTCTGCCAGCATCAGGAGGATCCGAGAGCTCATTGCTCAGACCAGAAGTGTCGCCAGCAAGGTAAATGATGAAAGGACTCATCAGTCACTCAGTGATAATGAGAACACGAAAGCTGAGCTCCAACTCCTCAGGCATCTTCCAGAGCCTGGAACCTTTCTGCTGTATTATCCAACTCAGTAGTTCTCAGCCCCAGTTGTTCATTAGAATCCAGTGAGGAGCTTTGAAAAATAAACCAGTTCCTGGTCCCAACCACAAAGCAGTAGATCGGGCTGAGAAAGGGCTCAGCACCTGTGTTTTCTAAAACCTCCCAGGATATCCTAAAGTGTAACCAGGATTAAGAACCACAGAGTTAACCTAGTCAACAAAGCTAACTTAGCAAATAGATCAAATAAAGCCCCAATAAAAGACTCAATTCATTAGTAGTAGTAGTAGTAGTAGTATTCATTATTTTAACAGTTGTTTTAGTGCAATTACCATATGGAATAATCTTGCCCGTATGACCTATTTCTTCAGGAAATTCTCTGGTACAACACAGATTATGTGAAGCTTTTATTAATCATCCACAGGCTTGACTGAGTAATTACTTACCAGTTTAGTTGAATAAACTCAACAAAGACCCTGTTCTGAGACATGTGTACAGAAACAACCTAGCCAGTACTAGTTAGAGACATATCCCCATGCAATTAATATTTTCAGTGTGGCAAGTAGGGCTTGTTTTTGGACCTCTTTTTAATTTGTTCCTTTATTGATTTGTAAGCCCACCTCATTTTTTACAACCAAATTATATGGTTTTATTTTCTCAATTAAGAATTGGCCTGAACTGACTATTGGCCCCAATTACTAATGAAAAAAAAGAGTTAGAAATAAACTATTTTATAATGAAGGATATTATTCTTGGTAAATATATTCAACTTTTAAATTGTATTAAGTATACAGCAAGAAATGGTATTCTGAAAGCTAGGTTTTTGTGAGTGCTTTCTTG
>NW_007729181.1:122540-124012 GCF_000696425.1 Galeopterus variegatus
CTGTTGTGATGCCTTTCTGAGACTCATTATAAAAAGCGCTTTATAAACTCGTCATTACAACTGTTAGAATGATAGAGCACTGGACAGTGCTTTATAGTTATCATCTTATTTCATTCTCACAATGAGCTCATTGTCCTCATTTTACAGATGAGGAGGCCGAAGGTTAAGTGACTTGCTCATGGTTGCATAGCTAGTAAGTGGCAGAGCCAGGTTCGAAACCTGGTCTAACACTACAAAGCTGTGTCTAGACCTCTCCCAACTGTACAGGTGTGGCCAAGGGCGTTGCTCATGGCCTGCCCCAGGCTTTTTTTTTGTGGAGAACTGGGGAGAAAGCCCCAGCTGTATTAGTACCCAAGATGGGTTATACTTCTCCTAAACAGTTTATGTATATAAAGTTTACGGGCCTTGTGAATTCTATAACTAACCAACTATCCCTTCAAGTTGTTTTGTTCACCCAAACCAAGTATATAGTTCATTGTGAAATTCATATTTATCTTCATTCTTGGAGTTAGTTTATCACCATTTTTCTTTGCTTTCTTTCACTCCACTTTACATTTAAATTATTGCTTTGTCATCTGCCTTAACTCTTTTCTCTAACAATCTGAGGATATAAGTAAATGAATAAAGTCATGGAGGAAAATAAGCTCACAGACCCCCATCCAGAATGAGGGGAGACCATTGAGAATGATGGGGAAGCACTGTGCCCATTTCTGCAGCCTACTTTTAATGGAATGATTTCGTGACTCCAGATCCAAGTCTCCATGATGTTTGATGGCCAGTCAGCTGTTGAAGTGCACCCCAGAACAAGTATGGATGACTTAAAGGCCTTCACGTCCCTGAGCCTGTACATGAAACCTCCAGTGAAGCAGCCAGAAGTGACTGGGACTGCAGATCAGTTTATCCTGTACCTTGGAAGCAAGAACGTAAGAGCAGGAGGTTCTAAAGGAGAGGACAATATTAAAAATGAAAGCTGCTTTTTCTCTTGCCTAAAACAAAGCTATTCATGCAAACAAACAAAATTCCCATTCTGGTAACTCATAAGATATAAATAATTTTAGTGGCAGGATCAAAGTTGTGACTTAAGGACAAGTAATTCCTTCTCTACTTGGGGTATTTCTGCTATTGCTTCATATCAGCATCACACTACTAACTTTGATGAGTCCGAATGGAGCATTTCAAAGACCTTCAGAGTAACAGCAGCTTATTATGTTTTAGGTCAAGTCCTGGTGGAAGATGCTTAGAGATCCATACTGTAGACAGGCTACATTATATTCCTGGGTTAGCCAACAATGTTAGCTCATTCCTGGAAGCCATCAAATTTCCACAAGTCTGTAGTTGCTTTCCTCCCTATACAGGGTGCATTTAGGCAAGCATGGGGGCAGTAGACTGTGATGCAGCCACGGAGAGGCTGGAAGGGAAGAGCCACTGCCCAGTCTAACAAAAACTTTGGGTAATAAGTCAGACCAGAAGTT
>NW_007729181.1:125270-125830 GCF_000696425.1 Galeopterus variegatus
TCAACAGGGTAGGAAAACATGGAAAGGTGTTTTTAACAGTCCCAAGTCTGAGCAGCACAGCAGAGGAAAAATTTATTAAAAAGGGTGAATTTGCGGGAGATGATTCCTTGCTGGACCTGGACCCTGAGGACACTGTGTTTTATGTTGGTGGGGTGCCTTCAAACTTCAAGGTAAGCTGTACAGCTATATTTTGACTTATTACAAATCTATGGTGATTGTTTTTATAAAACCTATAATAATTGGGGAGGGGGGCAAGAACCTAGTATCGTTTTAAGAGCATAGCACAGTGATGGTAGAATTCTGAACCAGGATCTATAAATCTGGTGTATAAATGTGGTCTCTGCTACCCATATTTTCATACGGTCAGATGTTTTCAAGCTATAGCTAACACTTGGAGATCAATTAATCTCATTCTGATACATGCATATGTAATATTGTCCCCACCTACTGCAAAAGTATCTGTACCTTGTGCTGTCACCACAGTTTGGATCTAGTCTCCAGCTTTGCAGATGGCAGTTTCAAAAACTCTATCTCAACTAATACAGGTGTGAAATAAAGTA
>NW_007729181.1:127649-128850 GCF_000696425.1 Galeopterus variegatus
AGTATGTTAGGAGAATGGGTTAAAAGGGCCTTACTTGAAAAGCATAACAGAAACTGCAATGTTCATATGATCCTTGTTTCCGTTTTAGAGATAAACTGGCCTTTACTCAGAGTCGGGCTGCCAGTTACTTCTTCGATGGCTCCAGTTATGCAGTGGTAAGAAACATCACAAGGCGAGGGAAGTTTGGTCAGGTGACTCGCTTTGACATAGAAGTTCGAACACCAGCTGACAATGGACTTGTGCTCCTGATGGTCAACAGAGTGAGTGAAAATGAAAATCCTACTTCTCCTTTATTTCCTTTACTTTCTGCTACACATTTCCAGGAACATTCCCAGGTTGAGTGTGTCATGCCATCAAACTGAATTTCTAGTTTAAAAAGCAAAATTGGATTTTTTTTCTTCAGGGAACGATAACAGAAATAAATAAAAGCAGCCCCGAATGCATTTCCCCACACTACATTTTTAGAAGTATATTAAATATGCCCTTTCATAAACTAAGGGAACTTTCAGGAAAATCAGTACAAGATCTAGGTGAGCAATAGATGTGCAGAAATTTAGCACTGGTCTCCTGACTTTTCTAAATCATGTGCCCTAATCAGTAAAGAAAAGTTTGCATGCTTACTTTATATACATATATGTACACACACACATACTCTCATATATAAATGACATGCATATATTATATACAGATATATATGTTATGAAACATTTAAAATCAGCAATAAAAGACAAATTATATAAAGATAAAATAAAATATTAAATAAAAGCAGATCAAATATTTAAAATAAAGATGAAATAAAATTAATTTTCATTTGCTAATGCTACAGAAACCCTTTTGCCCTCACTAAAAATTATTGTTAATAGTAGTGTTAGTGAGAATCATATAATTAGATATGCTTAAGTATTTTTGAAAATCTTGTTAAACTCTTTGTGATACAGTGGTTCAAAAGTCTTGTCCTAAGTCCAGTTTATTTCAATACTAATTTTTATTGGCTATCTTAACTGGACAAGATACCTCACAAAAATTAAAAATGTAAGAAGTGTATAATTGGCTCTGCTTACTAAAGCATGTATCATTTTTCAGTTTCATTCATCAGTTGGCAAAGGTTGTCTTTGAAATTTGTCTGGTACATTTTCACCTTTCCTGATGTCAGTTCTTGCAAGTTAAACAGATACTGTATCATATTGTAAATTTTAACAAA
>NW_007729181.1:128969-132541 GCF_000696425.1 Galeopterus variegatus
GTTGTCTTTGAAATTTGTCTGGTACATTTTCACCTTTCCTGATGTCAGTTCTTGCAAGTTAAACAGATACTGTATCATATTGTAAATTTTAACAAAAGAATTCAAAACCATTGCAAATCTTCATTTGAATGATTTTCAAACAGGTGAGAATTTCTCTCCACAAGTGTTTTAATAGGACAGATGTGAGAGTTTTTATAGGTAGAGTACTTACATTGTTTTCATCAACAAAAATCGCTTAACAATAGAAAAATTTTCAGACATCTTTTTTAAAGCTCATCTCTCCACAATGTAACATTCTTCAAAAAATAAAAGTTATTTTCTCTTTCATTGTTATAATAATACCTTACTGTTACCAACAGACCAGGCTCGGCTTGCCCTCTCGTTCTAAACAAATGATTCAAAAGTCCAAAAGTTGGTGCAAGGATTGGAAGTTTTATTGAGATTACTGGAATTCAACTAAATGTCTAACCAAGCAAACAGACAAAGAGAAAAGAGGAACAGTGGGTCCACTTTATCCTAGTCCCAATCAGCGGGGCAAGCCTATTCCACTGACACAGTAATTGATAAAAGCAGTTCTCCCCACTGTCGTTGGCACAAAGAAGAAAAGTGCCGACTAGATTTGAATCAGAGAAACAAAACACAGCCAGGAACCCTCCAGGGTTCAACTGCACAGAAAAACAGAATAGGGCTCAGAAAATCAGAAACAAAGCATAGCCAGGAGCCCTCCGGGGTGCACCTACATAGTAGTGGATACAATCCAACCAAACAGCAGAAAGAGGGCTTAGAAAATCAGAGAAAGGTAAAGAGAGTGTTAGTGGCTTCCAGACTGCCAGTTACTGTGTGGGGTGGGAATGATTCCCCACCACTCTCATGCATCCCCTGTCAGGGGGAACCTGCTCAAGCAAGATCTTCATTTGTAGGACTGGCCTTCCAACCTCTGCTAGTTACCTGCCAGGGGCAAGCCGCTGCCGGGCAGAGGGAGCATGCTTCTCACAGGTTGAGAGGAGTCAAGCTGTAGCTGTCCAGTAGTCACTTCACAAAGGAAGAGAGGGGAAAGAAAAAGGAAGAGTAAGAAGAGAACAAAATATTGTCTTGTCAGAATTTAGGCCAGGGGCTCCAGGAGAGACTCACCGGCAGCAGAGACATCAGAGCAAAACAGTCCCAGTGGCCACTTGCCTCTCGCAGCTAGGGTCTTCTCTGGTGTCCACAGCTTTACAATTTTCACTGGTACAGATATTAGAGCAGCACGTGTGGCCCATGGGGAGTATCCCAGAGCCGTTCCTGGCACCCAGAGTCCCCTTACCTCCTGGCTTGTACCAAATTAGGCTCTTGAGTCATAGAGATGAACACTGCACCCAGAAGTAAAGCAAGCAATGCTTTACTAAAAGAGGGGATAGACTTATGCATACGGGGGTAGCTACAGTAAAGCTAGCCCCCTGAGGGGAGCCATTCAGGGTTTTTTATAGGGAAAGGAGTTAAGGGGTACAGGCCAGCATCACTGGAGGTGGTCCATTCTGTTTCTTCAGGTCACATCATGGGCACATGCTCAGTTAGGGCGTTAGTCCTTGAGCCTGCTCAGTAGGTCCAAGATGGCGGTGGTGTTCATCATTGTCACCTCAGGAGGGTCATTGTAGTGGTCACCTTGAAACTTTGCTCACATGCAGGAATTCCTAAAGGGATCTTAAGATTAATTTGTAACTTAATTTTTATGAGTACAGTAAATAAGCCTTGGGGCTTTTGCAACTCAGTGACCATCTGTTCCCCTCTTATCTCAGTTTATTTTATCAGGGCAGGCCATGGGATAATCATGTGCCCTGGGGGATCTCATGACTGAGGAGTAGAAAAGTAACAAAGTGTCCTCTGCAGGGAAAATGGAGTCAGTTTGGTTCACAGGCATAGACTTACCATTTCATTACCTTGAAGTGACAGATCAAGTAGGTTTATCTTTTGAAATAACTGGTAGGTTTCATACTACTCAAAGACATTTGTCATCACAAATAAAGATGAACAAATTTAGAATAAGTTTTTTATAAAGAAAAATGTGTAACCCTCTACAAACTTGACAGCATTTTTAGTAATTTGCAGGAAGTAACCAGCAAACATGTTTGTGTCTCAAAATATGTTTACATCACTTTGCATCTCAATACAAAATCATTGTAAATATGCTGTTATTTAAGTCATAGCACCCATAAATCCCTGAGACTCAGCACACATATGCTGCAATAAATTGCAACAGGCTAAAAGCAGAGAAATGAGTGAGTGGCCACCTTCAAACCCTTCAAGTGTGGAGCCCCACTTAGCAAGCCTCATGTACCATGTGAATTGCATGAAAATCTGATGGAAGGATGAAATAAAGGTCCAGGATCAATCCATGTATTAAATATTAAATATTAGAGTTTCTCTATTTCAGATTTTTTAAATGAGTATAAATAGAAGTTAAAATATTTTCTTCTTAAACCCCAATGAATTGTTTTCCAGACTCCCAAGAGTACACAAACTCTACTCAGAAGATCACTTTCTGTAGAATAGGGACTTTACCACAATACTTTATTTTTCAAATTCATTGAATTCTTATATCTATGAACTATCTTCTGAAAAAAGCAAACCTGACTAGTAAATTACTTGAGTGTTACAGGATTACTTTGGTTCTCAAACATCATGTGGTTTAAGTGCATAATAATTTCATATTTACTTACACAAATCCAGTATTTCAAAATAATACAGAAATGGCCTTCTTTTTCTTATATCTATATTTTCTGGTAGGTTGGGGAGATTCTTTACAAAATACTTTGGAAGTATTTTTTGTTCTTACCAATTTTCATCTTAAAATGAATGCAATCACATCTATTGGCCTGTTATAATTTTCAAAAGTTGTCTAAAACAAAGCAGTTGAATAAACATGGTCTATTATACTCTGTTTCAAGTAATTTTAAAAGGTCAATAACGTAGACTTAAAATTAAAGTAGAGTAAAAAACAAAAGAAGGTAGGTGTTTTAAATTGTGTATAAATATTAACACTTTGGGCAATTTTATATGAGAAATAACTGCTGATAAGGAAGTGCCATTTTTATCTCATAATAAGAATTTCATGTCACTTCCTTAGTCTTCGAATAATTTCAGTAATAAAGAATACAGTGTTATTTCTCAAATTCAGCCAAGTCTACACTTTCATAATGGCAGATGCTCACATCTTACTTCTTTCTCTCCAGGGTATGTTTTTCAGCCTGGAAATGCGCAATGGTTACCTACATGTCTTCTATGACTTTGGATTCAGCAGTGGTCCTGTGCATCTTGAAGACACATTGAAGAAAGCTCAAATTAATGATGCAAAATACCATGAGGTACAAATCTTTGTAGTTTGGGTGGTTTTGTTTCTATTTTTTTAATTTAGATCTGTTGATCTAATAGGGTGGTCAAATGAGATAGGATAGTGATTAAACTGACACTTTGACATCTGCAGAGTAACTGAAGGTCCCTCATCTACAGAAAACACTTGCCTTGAAAGCATGGTTGTTTGTGTTGTATTGACACTTCTAATAAGAGTCACTGAAAGATTTCTTTCAATTTCTTCA
>NW_007729181.1:132832-134220 GCF_000696425.1 Galeopterus variegatus
CCATGAGGTACAAATCTTTGTAGTTTGGGTGGTTTTGTTTCTATTTTTTTAATTTAGATCTATTGATCTAATTGGGTGGTCAAATGAGATAGGATAGTGATTAAACTGACACTTTGACATCTGCAGAGTAACTGAAGGTCCCTCATCTACAGGAAACACTTGCCTTGAAAGCATGGATGTTTGTGTTGTATTGACACTTCTAATAAGAGTCACTGAAAGATTTCTTTCAATTTCTTCATTGACCAAAAGTCTCCTGCTGATGCTGAATGTCTTGATTATAATGGCACTCCTATAGAATCCTTCTATACATTTGTTGAAAATGCTAGAGTGTAAATACACAGCCATTTTTGTTCCTTATAAAAGAGTTTTCCTTATAAAGAGAACCCACAAAAGATGCTCTTTAGCCTTGAAACAGATGTGCAGTACACTGATAATAAATATATTTCATCTATTTTCACTAGCAACTACTTTAAATCTACAATTTAATTAAGTGTATAAAAAGCATACTATCTTTTAAGTTGAACCAAAGGCAGGGAGTCAAAAGTTATATTTCCATTTTCAGTTCAAAGTCCATAACCTTCATGAGGACAGTTTACAATAAAAAGAGAATATTTTAACTATGTCTGTGACTAGCATCTTCACAGATTCATTAGAGTCACTCATTATGTCACCAAAAAATGACACCTGGTAACATGCAGTCTAGAGTCCAGAAGGCACCTACTTGAGAACACAATAGTGGTTACCAGGGGCTAGAGGTGGGGGGGTCATGGGGAGTTGTTCAATGTGTATAAAGTTTCACTTATGCTAGATGAGTAAGTTCTAGAGATCTGCTATACACCATAATGCTTATAGTTAACAGTATATTGTATACTTCCAAGTGTGTTAAGAGAGTAGAGCTCAATTTAAGTGTTATCACCACAAAAGGGGTGGGGGGGACACAGGAAAACTTTGGGAAGTTTCTTTGGATATGTCTATTGCTGTACTTTAATTGTGGTGATGGTTCATGGATGTCTGCATATGTCCAGCCTCATCAAATTGTACACACTAAATATGTTTAGTTCTTTGGATATCAATTGTACCTCAGTAAAGCTGTTTTTTAAAGCATAGAAAGAAGAAGGCACCTACTTAAGCTCTTTCCCAAATCCCCTCAGAGGGGCAGGAGAAAATAGTAGGTCTCATGGCAAAATTTTTCTTGAGCTAGCTCCCTCTTCAGATAGACATCCTTCCCTAGGAAATGTGAACTGCTGGTTGTCTAAGCAAGAGTTTTCATGTGTGTGGGTAAGAAAGGAAAACCTATTCCCCATTTTTGTGGGAAAAAAGAAAAAAGAAAAAGCACAAGGACATGGAGGACCAGCTGTTATAGCCAAATAATTAAAATATATAGAAGT
>NW_007729181.1:134964-145303 GCF_000696425.1 Galeopterus variegatus
CGACATGTCAAGAGCATGGATAATGAAAAGATGAAAATACCTTTTACAGATATATACATTGGAGGAGCTCCCCCAGAAGTATTACAATCCAGGTGAGGATTTTCGTTAAATAGCTGTTTGTTCCTAATGTACTGGGCTGAGTATTCAACATCCGGGAGAGATCTAGGAACAGGTTTAAGCTCTACCCACTTGCTACTTTTATGTACGTGCACGAGCACACACATTCATGCACCAGCCAGCCCTCTGTAGCCAGTCCTTATGATCTCCTGAAATTAGCACCTGTACGTGTGATCTACAGGTTTCTCCAAGTATTGTATTACTCTTAGAGCATAGTCTAATGCAATATTTTTCATCAGCAAGAGGAACTGAGGAGCATGTGTATTACGTGAAAACAAAGCAGCACTGTGTCCCTTTACTTTTGTTTTGGCCTTAACTTGAGAGTACAAAAATTTTTAAGATTATTAAAGGGGTTGTGGATTATGTATAATGAAACACTATTCTACTATATTCAAAAGTTCAGCTTTTATTGCAATAAATTTATAGCATTAGCGACCCTTATAGCTGAGAGGCAACTTTAGGATTATCCAGTCCAGTGGTTCTCAACCATGGTTCTCATTGGAATAAACTGAAGAGATTTTACAAATGCCATTGTCTGTGACTACTCTCCAGAAATTCTAACTGGCCTGGGGAAGGGCCCCAACATATTTTTTAAAAAGAAAAAGAAAACCCTTCCCAAGTCAGGTGATTCTACTGTACTGAGAACTGCTGATAGAGTCCTACCCCTTATTCAATAAGAATCCCCCTCTCCATTAGCCCTTGCACCTTTCTTTGAATAAATTTAGTGATATATAAACATATATATCACTATATATGATATATAATCATATATATATATATGATTACCTCAGAAAGAAAAAAAATCAATTTTTAATGATACAAAGCTCTTCCTTATCTTGGGTCAAAACCAGTGCCATTCCCCTTCCGTGCTGCAATGTTTCATATTTAAGAAGGCACCCAAGCTTTCTTTACAAATGAAAGAGTCTCTTCAGTTCCATGCACATGGGACCTTTAACTAGTATGGTTGCCATTATGTGCACTCCAATCTGTCAATTAGCACAGTCTTGCAGGTGTGATCTGGTCAGAGCGGAATACTGTGGGGCTGTTACCCTTTAGTTTGGACATTGTTCATCTAAAATACATTGAAGCCAGTGTAATTTGATCAAAATTAATTTTATATTTACTCAATATCCAATAATATGTTCTAGGGCACCTCCTATACATGAGGCACAATAGGTACTAGGATTATAGTATTAAACAAAATACTCTTAAGGATAATGGATTTCTTACTTTCCTATTGATGCAAAAGCCCAACATACACGAAGACATTCCTCTAGCTTTAGTTGATTATAATGTGTTGCAAATAAGGCCGGGAAGATGGGTTCATTACCTAAGTGAATTAGTGGGAGTCTGAAGACCTGGGTTCAAATCCTTTCTTACCACTTGTGACGTAAGAGAGTAATTTACTTCTTAGTTTCATTTTACAGGTTAAACCCTGCGAAATTATCAACAGTTGACTATTTTTGACCAGTTTTCTACGATTCAACCTAATAATTATTTATAAAAGAGAAACAATAGCATCTCCATCTTTCTCAGTGAGTTGTTATCAAGATAAGACAAGATAATATAAGCTAAAAGATTTTGAAAACTATAAAGAAGTAAACAATTTGGCTTGACTCAGAACAAAACTATTCTATAGGCAAAGATTAGACATTCCTGTACTTATCAAAGAAAGCATGAGAATATGGATGATTATAAATCTATTACAAATGACTACTAATAAACTCAAATTCCATACCCTACTTATGCAGGGTATCATCCTCGTTATCATTATGGCTGTGTCACTGAAGACTGATTGTCTTTTCCAGGACCCTACGAGCACACCTCCCCCTAGATACCAACTTCAGAGGATGCATGAAGGGTTTCCAGTTTCAAAAGAAAGATTTCAATTTACTGGAGCAAACAGAAACCCTGGGAGTGGGTTATGGATGCCCAGAAGACTATCTTGTAAGTAATACTCAGTCAAAAGCTTTCTAATAAACAGACACAAGACTTTTCACTTTCAAAAGCTGGAAAAGCTCTTTTCAGCTTATCTGTAATCCAAGGAACATCTTGGGTTCCCTTCTGCCACCAGGAGTAAGAAGAGTCATTAAGCTAGAATGGCTTGTGGGGCTCCTCTGTGACTTAGTCGTTTTCTTCAGTTTCCAATGGGTGGTGCATCCAAAGCCCAGAGAAACTGTGTGAGCATCATTCCTCCCTCAGGGTATAGAACACAGAGAAGCTGAAACCCTGTCCATTAGAGGAACACAGAAGGAAGGCTAGCATGCCTGAATTCCAGCACAAACCAGAATTCGAAATGTAAACTATTCGTATAGAAATTAACAGGCAAGGCCCTTCATATGTGAAAAATTGACATTTTAAGCATCTGTTAATTATCAAAAACACTGTATTCTCTTTTTTTTTTTTTGGACACACAGATATCTCGCAGAGCATATTTCAATGGGCAGGGCTTTATTGCTTCAATCCAGAAAATTTCTTTCTTTGATGGCTTTGAAGGAGGTTTTAATTTCCGAACTTTACAGCCAAATGGATTACTATTCTATTATACTTCAGGGGTAAGTATTTGTTTTTCCCTTAAGAAATTTCTTTTATTTGTGATAATTGTGTTGTCTGTTAAAAAATAATTTTTACACACATTAAAAGTGATTTTCAATTCAGATTAATTTTGACTCGTGTATATACACAGAATGCCTCATTTCAGGCACATTATAAATTATTATATATATTGTACATCAGGAGTTCTTAACCTTCGATTTATAGACCCACCACCCCTCAGGGGTTCATAGATAGAATTCAGGGGGTCTGTGGACTTGGGGAAAAAATTACATCTTTATTTTCTCTAACTGAAATGTATTATTTTCTTTAATTAAGAATATAGGCAACAAGCTACAGTAGTATTTGCAGTACCTGTGACTTTGTCATTAATAGAAATCTAGATATTTTTCATTTCATATAATTGTCACAGATATCTCAAAATAATCATTTTTTCTCTTTGCTACTTCTAAATTACGATAGTTATTAGATCTGCTACTAGATTTTATTAATGCCTTAATAAAGTACATGTATTACTATATCACAGATTTATTGTTTTAATATTTTGTAAACTGTATTTCAATGTAATTGGTTTCCTTTGTATTCCTACATGAGANCAGAAGGAAGGCTAGCATGCCTGAATTCCAGCACAAACCAGAATTCGAAATGTAAACTATTCATATAGAAATTAACAGGCAAGGCCCTTCATATGTGAAAAATTGACATTTTAAGCATCTGTTAATTATCAAAAACACTGTATTCTTTTTTTTTTGGACACACAGATATCTCGCAGAGCATATTTCAATGGGCAAGGTTTTATTGCTTCAATCCAGAAAATTTCTTTCTTTGATGGCTTTGAAGGAGGTTTTAATTTCCGAACTTTACAGCCAAATGGATTACTATTCTATTATACTTCAGGGGTAAGTATTTGTTTTTCCCTTAAGAAATTTCTTTGTGATAATTGTGTTGTCTGTTAAAAAATAATTTTTACACACATTAAAAGTGATTTTCAATTCAGATTAATTTTAACTCGTATATACACAGAATGCCTCATTTCAGGCACATTATAAATTATTATATATATATTGTACATTAGGAGTTCTTAACCTTCGATTTATAGACCCACCACCCCTCAGGGGTTCATAGATAGAATTCAGGGGGTCTGTGGACTTGGGGAAAAAATTACATCTTTATTTTCTCTAACTGAAATGTATTATTTTCTTTAATTAAGAATATAGGCAACAAGCTACAGTAGTATTTGCAGTACCTGTGACTTTGTCATTAATAGAAATCTAGATATTTTTCATTTCATATAATTGTCACAGATATCTCAAAATAATCATTTTTTCTCTTTGCTACTTCTAAATTACGATAGTTATTAGATCTGCTACTAGATTTTATTAATGCCTTAATAAAGTACATGTATTACTATATCACAGATTTATTTTAATATTTTGTAAACTGTATTTCAATGTAATTGGTTTCCTTTGTATTCCTACATGAGAACATACATACTTCTCTCTTCTTGGATTTGCTATAGAACACTTGAGCTTAACTTATAAAGATAGGTTATTTCAGGAATAAAATAAGATCTGTAGTGGATTGGTGACCCTCAGATCCAACTGATGTATCTCTGAAAAGGTCATCATCAGTATATACATGATGGGCCAGGTCATAATACAATTTCTGAAAGCAGCTTTCACTTTTCATACATATTACCTGCATCTGTCACATTTATGTCCAATTTAAAGCAGTAGCATCTCTGAGAATTTACCCAAAGCATTCTGTAGGACGTCTACCCTCAAACCTGCCTCAGATTACCCTGGCTAGTTAAATAACACTTTCTGTCCACAAGAAGTAGCCTATTTTGAGGGCTAACCTTAGAAGTTGATGCCCATATAAGGAAAGAGAAGCAAGAGTATCATTTGCCAATATTTTAAGACAAGCAATTAGCAAATTCAGAAAAAGAAATGTTACCTTCTATTTTTAATTTCTCTTCTGCCTCATAGATGAAAAAATGAAGCATTTAAAAAGCCAAACCAGCAAATTAACCCTTGCCTAGTCATCTAGCTCCATCCCCAAGAAGATCCAAATACTGTACTGTCTTTTCAAAAGGGATTAAAAGCAAGCCTGATTATGGAGTAGAAATGCCTGAGTTAGGAAAGTAACTGAGGCTGGGACAACAACTGTCAGCATGAATTTTCAGTTCAAGATATAGAAGATTCTTTTTTCATTGAAATATGTCTAATTCTATAAACAATGCTAATACAAGCAATAGGATATTTTTGGTTGTTGTTCATAGAAATTGTTTTATAAGCAAATTTCCTGCACACTGTATTCCTTTAAGCAATACCATTAAGTAAATGTTGAGAATATGTCCATCCTTTGGATCCCTGACTCCCTACTTAAAAACCTGTGCTTGCATTTCAGTCAGACGTGTTTTCCATTTCACTGGATAATGGTACTGTCATCTTGGATGTAAAGGGCATCAAGGTTCAGTCAGCAGATAAGCAGTACAACGATGGGCTGTCCCACTTCGTCATTACCTCTGTCTCACCCACGAGGTACAGCTCCTCACTTTATATTCTTCCCACCCTTAGTTTTCACCTGTAGGACATGATTCTGTCAAACATCAACATGAGCAATAGGCTATCCTATTGCTTTTCTAGTGTTAAAAAAAATGGTGGAAGGAATAGCTTACCTTCTTTAAAAAAAAAAAAAAACTTGCTATTAATTTTCAATACATGCCAAATAAATCATTATATAATGACTTAACAGAAATATAAAGTTTTATTTCCAGTAAAACAGAGGTTATCCAGGAAGTACCTACTTAAACTACTTGCTGAATTTTTTGCATATAGAAGGAGCTTAGCAAATATTGGTCTCGTTTTGATTTTGAATCAAACAGTTAAGAACGCTACATTTATGGCCACATTTTAAAAGCTCCAATGTCATCTTTAAAATATATAACTCTGAATTTCTTTTTCATAATAAAAAAGCTCCCTGGAATTATAAATGAACCTCTGTTGCAGACTCTGCTGCTATTCTATGTCCACTTCTGTGGAGTCCTCCCATCCAAAGAAAACATTAGTAGGCTTTTTCTAGACTCTTTCCAATCAAGATCAAAACCATCCAGTGTGCTTTACAGTGGAAATGGTCTCCCACAAACATGATTAAACAATCACCATGCGGTATGTTCTGTTTTCTCCACAAAAAAGTAATGCTGATGACTAGTCATCTAAACTTCTGCTTTATGGTTTTAAACTCCAATATTGGTTTGAAGGGTCTTTTTTGCATACGGAAATATTCAACCATTTTATCCTAGGCCTCATAGAGTTTGGCAACTCGTCATCTTTTCATTAAAAGATGCTCCATTTTAAACCCATGAGAATACCTGCTTATCCAACCTAGAGTAGAACTCAAGGTAAGATGTAAGCTGTGTGGTGTATAAAGCAGCTTTTTCCTTCGCAGATATGAACTGATAGTAGACAAAAGCAAACTTGGGAGTAAGAATCCTACCAAAGCAAAAGCGGAACAGACACCAGCAGGGGAAAAGAAGTTTTACTTCGGTGGCTCACCCATCAGTCCCCAGTATGCTAATTTCACTGGCTGTATAAGTAATGCCTACTTTACCAGGTACAAAATTCTTATTATTCATAAATTTTTATGATTGATATAGAAGATCAAGAGAGTAATGAAAATATTTGCATAATTAAAACTGAGAACTATGAAATTTATCAGAGCCATTAGGGGATAGCAATTAAAAGTTTGCATGGGCTTGAACAACTGACATACTTGGGTTTGTGTTAGGGTTTTTACCCTTTAATTTCTTTATGACCTTGGCTGAGTAAGCCTTTATTTCTTCACTTGAAAAATGCAGATAATAATAGTGCCTGCCTGGTAAGATTGTTATGAAGAATAAATGAGATAATGAGCATAAAGCACCTTGCACAGTGCCCGGCGTATAACAATCTATAAATATTAGACGTAATTAGTTTTGTACTTAGTATTAACAGTACAAAGTAACATACTCAAATCCTTGTTAGAAGTTTAAGAAAGTCTTGTTAGTTTAATGCATAACTTTAAACAAAGCCATTAATCTAGGTCCTTAACAAAAACAAAAAAGGGCTCCTTGAGTACAAGTACAAGCAAGGGAGGTATTTAATACAGATTAAGAAACACAGAGGCGGTCGCAATTGTCCAGGGTGTGCTGAGGGAAAAGATGTTCATCAGTCAGAATGTGGTGCCAGGCACGTAGTTATTGATTAATTGGTTGAATGATAATTTAAAGTGTTCTGATTAAGATAGTGTTTAACAGGGAAAGACTCACCACACACACACACACACACACACACATACACACACACACACACACACACGTGCCCACAAATATAATTGCCAAAGTTCTTTGACTTACATAGTTTTCATTGTGAATTCTGAATAATATCTTTAAAGTTGTTATTTTTTTTCCCTCTGTTACAAACAGGTTGGATAGAGATGTGGAGGTCGAAGATTTCCAGCAGTATTCTGAAAAGGTCCACACTTCTCTTTATGAGTGTCCCATTGAGTCTTCACCATTGTTTCTCCTTCACAAAAAAGGAAAAAATTCCTCAAAGCCCAAAACAAGTCAGAATAAAAAGGTAAAAGATAATGCTCTGCCAGCTTCCTGATTGGCCTCAGATTCCATGCACATAACTGTAGACACTGTTGCTTTATAGAATTTACTCTAGTTTGCAACTATGTACATGTGAGAGATGGGATACTTGCAGTGTCAGATATTCCAGTTCACCAGCTTTGTTGCATCCATTCTTGTTTCAAAGAAACAGTTTGAATCAGCTTTTATTCTTACTTCCAACTACTTTTCTTTTTTTTTTTTTTTGTCTTTCTTTGTGACCGGTAAGGGGATTGCAACCCTTGGCTTGGTGTCGCCCGCACCGCGCTCAGCCAGTGAGCGCACCGGCCATCCGTATATAGGATCCGAGCTCGCAGCGGAAGCGCCACTGCTCTCCCGAGTGCACCACGGGGCCGGACCTCCAACTACTTTTTATTACAGTGGTTAAAATTGCTCTATGATTAACAATTTGTATATATGATATATATTATTTAGTACTATAATTCTCTAGTATAATTTACTTTCATGCAACAATCCCAGGCTATTGTTACAATTATGGAAATTATTAAAGTTTCTGATCTCATTCTGGTTCTCCCCTACAGCCACTCACATGCACAGCTGACCTGTGACATCAGTTAGAACTGCTCCATCACCAAAACCTTGAGTTCTAAAAATCCATTCTCTGACTACTGTTCTTTCTCATTCGTTTACTTCCAGCATGCATGTTACTTGCTTTCATTACAAATGAAACCCTTAATATCTTCCCATTCTTTCAGTCTAACCCTCCCCACCTCTTTCATGGTCCAATTTTAACAGGGCACTCAACTGCCCATGCTCCCATCCTGGCCCAAGCCAACATCATCTCTCATCTAAATTATTGCAATAGCTTCCCAAAAGGTTTCCCTGCTTCTACCCTGTTCCCTGACAGTCTATTCTCAACACAACAGCCAAATCCCTATAAATATTAATCATGTCATGTCACCATTCTGCTTAAACCAGCCCCCCACTGCTCTCATATTAAAAGCCCAAGTCCCGACAATGTCATAAGAGGCCCTGTATGATCCAGGCCCCTTTCCCTCTCTGGGTTCCCTCTCACTTACCTAATTCACTCTTCTCTCCACATCAGCTTCCTGGCTATACCTAGAATAAGCCACATGCACTCCTACCTTGGGGTCTCTACTACAGCTTTTCTTCTTCCTGGACCACTCTTTCCCCAAATATCTGCATAGACAAATTCCCCTCCTTCCAGGACTGCCTAACTCTTATTTGCTCAATGAGACCTACCTTGTGCCCCTATGTGATAATGCAGCCTGCCTCCTGCCTCGCACCAGTGCAATTGATCTCCTTTGCTTTTCATCTATCTGTTTTTTCATAGGACTTATCACATTTTAAATTATTATTATGCTTTATTTACGATGTTTACATTTATCATCTGTCTCCTCACTTAAAATGCAAGCTCATCTGTTTTATTCACTGATGTATCCTAAGCACCTAGAATAATGTGTATGATATTTAGCTATGGGCATTAAAGGGTTGTGACGAAGATTAAATGTTTATGCATAAAAAGCACTTAGCACAGTGCAAGGCATATAGTAAACATTAAGTGAATATTAGTTGTTATATCTCTATAAAGCTTTGTGAATGTTTCTGGAGGATCAATTCCTATAAGTGAAATTGTTTAAATTAAGGGAATGTGCATTTTCAATATTGAGGTAATACCAATTTCCACTCCTGCAAACAGCATTTGAAAGAATCTTCTGTCACACACAATTGCCAACACTGGGTATAATCAAATTTCTAGAATTTTGCCAATCTAATGGACAGATGTGGCATCTTATTGAAGTTTTAATTTGCATTTCCCTAAATGCTAGTGAGGTTGAGCATCTTTTCAGAGGAAAAACTGATTGCTTTTCAGAGCTGACTTCTGGACCATCAGCAAGAGAGAAGCATCTTCATGAGCTTCTTCCTTCTGATGGTTTTCACTGACCACTGTATCTTGAACACTTCCCCATATGTTTGAGCATATGTGGACTACTTTTTAGGATCCCCATGACACTTCTCCTTTGTTCACATGATTTCTTTATTAATGTTAAAATAATTTTGTTCAGGTACCACAGTACTTCAAAAAGTGTGTGAAAAATTGAATGAAAGGATAATATAAATCCTTCCATGAACTTTTTGAAGACCCCTCATATGATCAAAACTTAGTCATTTTTCAAGATCCCATCCTGAATTTGATGTGGAAGACTAGATGACTCAGGCAGAGAGATAATATTGATTTTTATGAAGAATTTTGCTAGAGCATACTATGAAGGATTTTTGAGGATATAAAATTCTGATGAAATGTTACTGTCACCCTCATACATGAGTGCTGAAAGGTTTATCCTGAGAATTTTTTAGCTGACCCTTGAGCACTTGTGAGTAAGTAGGCTGGAGGAGCAAGTTAACATCATAGGCTGATGAGAAAGATCAATCTTCTAAAGCAAACACAGTTTACTCCTTTAAATGAACAGTTTTCTAAATATCAAATGTGGTTTCCTAACAAATGTTCATAATCTCAAGGTTACAATCAATAGCCATATTAACACAAACTTTTTGATATTAACACAAGTTTTTCCATATTATAGGAAACCTCTTAACCTTTGTCATTAATAGTCTTAGACAGAAACTTAACTCTGTAAGAACAAGATATACAATCACTGTAGATTTCACTTATATTTTTTGGTAATTAGAATGTCAACATTTGCTTATCTTTTCCCTTATTTACCCTTGTTTTAATAGCTTTTTAAATAGCTGCCAAGAAAAACTTGTGACCTCTGGTTCAAATTTTTATCAAGGCTGCCTCAAAATAATTGAGATTATAATAATTTGTTTTCACAATCACTCTCTAATATTTCATTTCATGCATTATAATTCATTTAATTGTTTATAGCCTCTGCCAAGAAAAACTTGTGACCTCTGGTTCAAATTTTTATCAAGGCTGCCTCAAAATAATTGAGATTATAATAATTTGTTTCCACAATCACTCTCTAATATTTCATTTCATGCATTATAATTCATTTAATTGTTTATAGCCTC
>NW_007729181.1:145565-150710 GCF_000696425.1 Galeopterus variegatus
CACAATCACTCTCTAATATTTCATTTCATGCATTATAATTCATTTAATTGTTTATAGCCTCTATTGTTTCCAGTTTTCCCCTTTTATGGGTAAAGACCCTTGTACATAAACCATTGAGTGTATTGCTGAATTAATCTGTAGCATAGATTCCTAGAGACAGAATTACTTGACCAAGGCAAATTACTTTCCAGAAAGGTAACATTGATTTATATTTCCTCATGGGTATTTGAGAATATGTGTCTTACCACCTATGTTCCAGCCTTAAGTTTTTTTGTAATTTTATGTTTCAGATTTAATTGAGAAAATAGTTTCTCATTTGGTGTTTAATGTAATACTGAACATTTTATGTGCTGTGATAGACATCATTCTGGAGTATCTGACCAACCATTCTCTAGAACTGATGCCCTACCCACCAGGCAGGCCCTGTGTATTAGATGTGTGACCTCACCTCCCTGGATTTACACTAGATGATTGGACCAGGGTAGATCACATGCACGAAGCTGGTCTATCAGATTCCTTAGAAACTTAGAATCCAGAGAGACTAGCCCGACCTGGTCATTGAATAGAAGACATGTAAACCTATGAGCTCTATGTTAATCATGCACAGAGAAAGAAAGCTGCTACATAAAAAAAAACAAAGGCAGAAATTTGTCATGCAGAGAAAGAAGAATGAAAGCAGATGCTCTGAGGAACAAAGCTGAGATACCAGAAACCCCCAAAAAGGGAGTGTCCTGATTCGTTCTAGTTTTCCCATTCCTGATTCTGGCCTGTGGTGGGACTGCACTATACTATCTTTTCTTAGATTGTGTAAAATACTTTTATATCCTTACAACACATTGCCATTTTTTTCTTCAGTAGCTCAACTAGCTTGGCTGTTTTCTGACACAAACAAATTTTGCTAAATTGAAATTGGTACCACCAGTGGGATGACAACTAATAGGCCTTCCGAGGAAAAACTTACCTTGGTAAAGTTGAAGTCTAGTGGGGTTCAGTGAGAATCGCCACACGCATACCCATTTTAGGATAGAAAAACTGAGTATGTTGCATGGTAGTGAAACAATTAAGTTATAATTTGTCATTATTATTATTATTCACGACATATATCCACAGAGAATTTACAGTATTTGGTTGCTATCTTTAAAGATACAGAGTTTAATTTTTGCAGCAGACAAGAGACAGATCCTAGTCTGTGTATTTCCACCTTGATGCAGAGAAAGGCAGGAATGGCAAATTGAGATTGTCATGGTCCAAATGGCCCTGCTTTGCTGAGCCCTCGGTGTCTAATTCACTGTTGTCTCTTCCCATAGCTAAGTGGATGCATTGATTGAAAAAGAGCAAGATCCTGTCTATTGCAATGGAGAGAACAGGGAGCATCCAGAGTTGGGGAAATTCCTGATACCCCACGTTCTCTCACCCCCACCCTCCAGGCCCTGTGTAAAGCATTTCCAGCTGAGCCTCTCAGTGAGACAAAGGTGATCATGTCTCCTATTATGAGGCATGTTACTCCACCAGGACTGGAATACAGTATGGGTCTGGGGGAAGTTCCCCAAGACATATTAGAGGAAATGAGTCTCTCCCTGCAGCCTCACTCCTGCCTATTCTGCCCACCCATGGCTTGAAGCTACAGCCATTATTCATAAATGAGGGCTTGAACCAAAAATTATTGATAAGTAGGTGAATTTCCTCTAGCCAAGAGAGAAACCTTGCTTCTTTGGCTCTGAGTCAGATTCCAAGTCCTGAAGACTATGTGAGGAAAGGAAGAGGGGTTGGTAGAACGAAGTGGGCTTTCCTTTAGGATATATGAGTCTATGAGCTCCCATCTCTCTTTCTCCAACCTAACCACCATTGTGTGTCTCCATTGCCAGAACCCAACTGTAAAAGCTGCTGCCCCGAGAGCAGGACAATGGTACAGATGGTCTGCCCTTTAATTTACCTGCCCCCTGCCCATCACATCTAGATTTAGAGGGTAATTCTGGGATTTGGCTGGAATACTGACTTTCTTGGAGATACTGTCTTTTGCCCATACAAGATTAAGGGTTTTATTGTCAATCTGTTCCAATCTACATTATATGTTCCAGAAATTCCACACTGCTTTGTTCTAGTAGAAACCCTCCTAGATTTTCATGACTGATATGGATTTATTTTTTATGTGTATAGTTCTTCTGATATTTCAGTAGGGATTTGGGAGGGGAGGGACTAAATGTGTCTGTTCATTCCATAATCCTCTCTCTCATACTGGCTCTTGCTGTGTTCTCCAGTCTTCCCTGCTGCCAAATATTTTCTCTCCTATCAGCCCTTCCTTTGTTCCAAGCTATCTTCCTTAGTGGGTCAAATAGGCCACTCCCTGCTTTTTAAAACCTGTGTGGCTCCTCATCACCTAAAAATCAAAACTCAAATGCGAGCAAGTCATCTAAAGCCCTTTCTATCGGCATCAACCTGTTTCCCAATTGCTATTTATATACCTATTTCTCCAGATCGATTTTCAGTTATATAGATGAAACACTTCAGGAACTAGGTCTGGGCACAGACTTTATGAACATGAGCCTGAAGGTACAAGCAGTAAAAGAAAAAATAAACAAATGGGACTATATCAAACTAAAAAGCTTCTGCAGAGCAAAGGAAACAATCGATAGAGTGAAGAAACAACCTACAGAGTGGGAAAAAAATTTTGCTAACTATGCATTTGACAAGGGATTAATATCCATAATAAACAAGGAACTCAAACAACTGCACAGTAAAAAAACAAATAACCCAATTAAAAAATGGGCAAAGGAGCTGAATAAACATTTTTCAAAGGAAGACATACAAGTTGCCAATGGGTACATGAAAAAATGCTCAACATCACTAGTCATCGGGAAAATGCAAATTAAAACTATACTGAGATACCACCTCACTCCAGTTATACTGGCTATAATCAAAAAGGCGGTGAATAACAAATGCTGGCAAGGGTGTGGAGAGAAGGGAAATAGTGACTGCTAATGAGTACTGAGCTTTTTTCCTGGATGATGAAAATGTTCTAAAATTTTGGTGATGGATGTATAGCTCTAGGAATATATTAAAAACCACTGAGTTTAGACACTTTAAAATAGGTCAATTGTGATGTCTGTGAGTCATACCTATGTAAAGTTGTTAAACAATAAAAACAATTGCTACAGGGGCCGGCCCGGTGGCGCACTGCTATAGTGCGCCGCTTGGGAAGTGCGACAGCGCTCCCGCCAAGGGTTTGGATCCCACATACAGACCGGCCACTCACTGGCTGAGCAAGGAGCGGGGGCAACACCGAGGGTTGCGATCCCGTTGCCGGTCCCGGTCCGGTACGGGCGCGACACTGAGGGTTGCGATCCGTTGCCGGTCACGAAAAAAAGACAAAAAGACAAAAAAAAAAAACAATTGCTACAAATCCCACCTCCAAGAATATTCTGAAATATTTTTAAGATGTTGCTGTATGTTAACTTTTTACCCAGTATCTATAAATAATAATCTGTGTTTTAAAGTAGTATTGTCTACATGAGTTTTGTTGATTGATTTTCTCAGGGTTATTTTATTGCCAACTTTTCTATTTTTCACTACTGTTTAAGATGTGCACTTAGTTTAAATGACAGAGCAGTTATCTCTAAAGCTTCAGTTTAACTCTGCTTTACTACACGGACTAGAATTTGGGGTTTGTTAACAGGCTGTGCTGTTGTTGTTACTGCTGCAGCTACTGCTGTCATTTGCTTATGCCGGCAGTGGGAAGGAAGAGAGGTGCCTAATATTCCATGAATGGAAGAATGCACGAATAATATACGCTTCATTATTTTTTATTGTTATTAATGGTGAGGACATCATAAGTCAATTTCTGCTGTCAGTATGTCACTAAATTTGATTTATTTCCCATTTTTACAGGGAGGGAAAAGTAAAGATGCACCTTCATGGGATCCTGTTGGCCTGAAATTCCTGGAGCGAAATGCTCCGAGAGACTCTCACTGCCAGCTTTCCAACAGCCCCAGAGCTATCGAGCACGCCTATCAATACGGAGGGACGGCCAACAGCCGCCAAGAGTTTGAACACTTAAAAGGAGATTTTGGTGAAAAGTAAAGTAACACATTATCCTTCCAGATAATGCCATAGCTGAGCTTCACCCTTGTTTGCCATGTCATCTTTTTTCCTAAGTTCTTTCCTTTCTGTGCCACTTTAATCCTACTATTTTATCATCAGAATAAATACTAAATATTACATGATTCATGCTTTCCAAAAAATTATATTCTCTATGATTTTCTCCCCAAATGTAAGGTGCATAAAACAGCATTCTCCCAGGAGTTTGCTGTGTTTGATCAAAAAGAAGAGCAATCAAGGAAAAGAAGGGGCAAGTTTCAAATGATTCATCATCATCTAACCTTGACATCCCCTTCCCTCCCCTACACAAATTGCTTTCAGTTTGCAAATGGGAATGCATCCAAACTGCTAGAGGTTAATAAGGAAACACACTGAAAATACAAATATGCTTGTATGTCTATGGTCCTCCAGCGGTCTCAAACCCTATTATCTCTTCCCCATATTTCACAAATTTCCAGGTTATTCAATATTATTAAAGATTTATTTTTCTAGTTTTAGTACCCAAATATTCTTATATAGGTCTTACATAGCTCTTTAAAACACTCATATAGGCAATGGATTCAATAAGAAACCTCTAATGCTTTCTAATTTGCTACTTGCCTAATACACAGAATCAGTATTTGTATTCTTCAGGAAGAATTTGGATTTAATCAAACTACAAGTTAACCTAATAAATGTGTCTTATCCATAGCCTGGAGCTAAATTACTAAGAAGTTTTATTTAATTTCTACACACTCGGGTGGCTGCTTTTAACATGTGATATCTATCAATTAATTCTTACTGGGAGAAAATTTTAATCTGTATTTTAGATAGTACACAAATCATTATTTATATGAAAATTTCTATATTCTCATTAGTTACTCACTAGTATTTTGTTCACATGGATAAACTTCTTTAACATATAGGTTTTTACTAAATTGCAACCATATTTTCACAGCAAGGCACGATAAGATCCTTAACTGAAAGAACACTTCCTTAAATGTGGAACATATCACTGTCATACAAGTAGAGAAGACTTTACATTTTTAAACTAGTCATGCTTACCCAATA
>NW_007729181.1:151541-166195 GCF_000696425.1 Galeopterus variegatus
CATGAGGATCTTATTTGTTCAGCAAGTACCCATACTTTTAATGTAAAGAGATAAAAAAAAAGTCATCTCATTATTATTGAGTGGAAAAATATATTTCAGTTCATTGTGTAAACTACAATCTCATTTTGGTTTCTTACACACATACAATTTGTAAATGTGCAAGGAAATGTAGTTACCACTGGAGAACTGAGAATATAGTAAGAAAAATTATTTTTATAATTTAAAAATATTGCACCTTGAAAAAACATTTAGCTAGAAAGGGAATGCATCAGAGCTAAATTTTTCGTAAAATGTAGATTTAATTTTAGCACAAAATGTTAATACATTTCTAAGATTTATTAATATATGTACACAAAGCAAAAAGTTCACATTATAATTAGATTTTAGGTAAGCAGCCCAATTCCACGACAACCTCTTTAAAAGATTTCCAAATGCAGTATAAAATGAGTTATCCAAAGTGGCCCAAATTTCAAGTCCTGTGGTATGATAAATTCCCAACCACAAAAACAGCTAATGAAGCCAGAAATGCAAGCTTACCACTGTTTATTTAGGTATGGTAGATTTAAGTTGAAAACTTTGCTGGACCTCATCAGCATTAGGTGATCTTGGGCACAGCTGTCATTCTTGAAGGAAAACAAACAAGGATAGTCCTGATAGCCAATTTGAAAACCACAGCTGCTATTTATTTTGTCATAATATAAGTAAAAATGTACATAGCTCATTATTGCAAACTGACATTATCAAATATAAAATTCCAGCTCAAAGAGCTAGTTAAAAAGCAACTACCTGGAAAAGTATTGATCATTCAGATAGCTCAAATAAATAATACAAATAATTACTTGTTTTCTCTAAGGACTCAGATCCCCTCATTTTGCTTCTCTGTGGTATTTCTGTTGTGTTGAGAAAGTGGACTTTAAGAAATGTTGTCTTCTTTCAGATAAACTCAGTCTACAGTTTCAGTGGCTGTCTCGGCAATCTCCAGCTCAACGGGGCCTCCATCACCTCTGCTTCTCAGACTTTTAGTGTGACCCCTTGTTTTGAAGGTCCAATGGAAACAGGAACTTATTTTTCAACAGAAGGAGGATATGTGGTTCTAGGTAACATGACTTATGTTGAAAACAGGAATCATGAAATGCTTTTATCCTGGAGATGGCTAATAGGGAATATTGGGACCAGAGTTAAAACTGAAGCATGCCAAACTCAGCCCTAGAAGATGACCTCTTTTCACAAGGATCACCCTTCTCCTATCACTCCAAACCAGACACACAGTCCCTGACACGAGTTTCTCCACAGCTGCCAAACTTCTACATGCAGACCATCTTGGCTCCTTTAGAACTTCCTCTGCTGCTCCATGGCCTGATCCATGTCGCTCCTGGCCACCTTGCTCCTCTATGTCTTCCTCTGCTCCCTCTAAGCATGAACCATTGTCCCTACTAAAGGAAGTCCACTTCCTCCCTCTGCCCTGCAATGCCAGCAGACAACACTATCCTTCAGAAATGTTATCTCTGGAGTTTTATTCTCCTCGACCATTACTCTGTCACTCATTCATTCAACAGTTCTTATTCTATGCTTCCTGAATGGCAGTCCCTATGCCAGATGATGGAATATAATAGTTTTCAAATCCTAGCAGACTACACACAATCACCATCCAACCCATTCCAACAGACATTCGACAGAGCAACCGTTAGGTGTGAGGAAGGCACCAGAATAGGTGCTGGGAATGAGGTTAGGAAAAGGGTATAAAACCACCTGCTCCCTGCCCTCAAGGCAGTTAGGTACTTTGAACATCCCCTGAATAAGGAAATTACAGTGCAGCCAAGCACCCTTTCTTAAAGCACCGAGATGTTCAGTAGAATAACCTCTCTTGGTCTAGTACATGATTTTACTTTCCTACCCTGTCCCACTCCCCTTTCCTCCTACTAAAACACCTACTCTCACATTTCTCAACCTTTCATTGAATTTCAGTGATAAGAATTATAAAGGTTTGGACAGCTTGAAATGCATAGCAACCTGCACAATTTATGTACTACTCCAAGAACATTAACCAATAGCAGGAAAAATTTAAAAGGGATTTATAAGGAGACACGTCAAGTGAACATTATTAGGATGCCCAGGTTTGCCATGAGTCTCTTGGAGCGAGCATAGCTATTCTTAATGAGAATTTTCTTGAATTACCTCAGTAACAGCTCCTAAATACTTTTGCTGCTCTCACTTTCTCTCTGAAATTCTCTGTAGCTCTGGCATGTTAGTTTTTTATTCAGAATTATTTTAAAATACAGGTCTAATTAAGTCAGCTCCCTTGCTCAGTGACTGCAAAATAAAGTCTAATTTCCGTACTTCGGCATTAGAGCACTTTCCAGAGCAGCTCGCCATGCCGCCTTCTCCCTTTGCAGGGACAGTCCTGCCACACTGGCCTTCACAGTGCTCTCCAAGCATTCCAGCCTCTGTTCCTGTGTTCAAACTACTTCCTCTGCCCAGGTTGCCCTGTCCTCCTCCTCACTTTTGAAATATTAAATGGTGCTGCTAGTTGGAATTAATCTCTCCTCCCCTGAACTCCCCTAGCACATAGAATATTTTTCGTGTGCTATCCCCAACCCCCAGCCCATGGCAGGAGTGATATGTTAGTTATCTTAGTCTCCCACAGAGCTTTCCACAGCGAGTTTGACATGGAAAATGCCACTTTCTACTTATCTGTCAAAAAATGTATCAGACTTTCAAAAATCGACAGAAAAATATATAATTACGAAATCACACCATAGCTACAAAATTTCCTTTGCTATTAAGAGCTTAAAGTATTTCTCTCCACAGATGAGTCTTTCAATATCGGACTGAAGTTTGAAANCTCTAATGCTTTCTAATTTGCTACTTGCCTAATACACAGAATCAGTATTTGTATTCTTCAGAAAGAATTTGGATTTAATCAAACTACAAGTTAACCTAATAAATGTGTCTTATCCATAGCCTGGAGCTAAATTTCTAAGAAGTTTTATTTAATTTCTACACACTCGGGTGGCTGCTTTTAACATGTGGTATCTATCAATTAATTCTTACTGGGAGAAAATTTTAATCTGTATTTTAGATAGTACACAAATCATTATTTATATGAAAATTTCTATATTCTCATTAATTACTCACTAGTATTTTGTTCACATGGATAAACTTCTTTAACATATAGGTTTTTACTAAATTGCAACCATATTTTCACAGCAAGACACGATAAGATCCTTAACTGAAAGAACACTTCCTTAAATGTGGAAGGTATCACTGTCATACAAGTAGAGAAGACTTTACATTTTTAAACTAGTCATGCTTACCCAATATTCATTAATAATACTAAGGGATAATTAGAAGGAATGCTGCTTGGGATTAGATAGAATGGGTACTTATTTATTCTTCCTTACATTGTATTACTTTAAGAAGTTAGAGATTAGCCTCAGTCTCATTTTACATACAGTAAGATTTTGCTTTTCATTTACCAGATCTCAGTTTTCTATTCGTCTGAAAACTCGTTCCTCCCATGGGATGATTTTCTATGTCTCGGATCAAGAAGAGAATGACTTCATGACTCTATTCTTAGCCCATGGGCGCTTGGTTTTCATGTTTAATGTTGGCCACAAGAAACTGAAGATTAGAAGCCAGGAGAAATATAATGATGGATCATGGCATGATGTAAGTTGAAGGCAGAGAATAGCATTATCAGCAAATATCCACCATTGTCAGATGGACTAACACTAATGCCCACTATTGGTCTCTCTAGAAATATCTATTTTAAAATTCTTCTTTTATTCATTTCTTATAAAAATCTTGGAACATACTATTTGAAAAGATACCTAGGCTGAGTGTAATTATTTTAAGCAAGGATCAGTGGCCAACATAAACTGAAGTTTGGTTTCCAGCGACTTTTCACATGACTTTTTTTTCCCCTTCCTATAGGTTCTTAATTTTCAACAATTATTACTGAGCATCTTTTATAGGCTAAGCTGTGGAAGTTACAAAGTGAAGGGTAAATCAGGAACACAGGATGTCACAGGGGGCACACCTAAGTATTGAAAGAAATCAGTGGGTATATAATGTCAAGAGCAAGTGATGTAAGGTGCATTACAATAAATTATAAGAAGTTTGAGAGAGGGAGAGAACGTGGGCTGGTCAACTGAGAAGAGCTTCACGAAGAACTCTGCTAAACATAAGCTGCATTCAGCAATTAAGCCTGTAACTTTAAATCATTCTGTCCAGGGGTCATAAAATATATGGATCACTTCCTCTAATATATGAAGCGGTAAATAGAAGGTGAGCAGGAAAAATACACCTATGAATATAAAGCAAGGAGGCCTGGAGACAACTCACAACAAAACAGAATCAAGTAAGGGATGAGGTTTCTGGCATTCTGAAAATTGTATAGCCGGAAGCCTACTAAAGAGAGGAAGAGACAAACCCCTGACCTTCAGAGAAGGGACCACTTTTTTTAATGAACTTTTCTGCAAGTTTCTCATAGCATTGCAAAAGCAAAATTGGGAGGAGAGGCAACCCATCCTTTTCCCCAGTCTTTGCATGTACTTGAGATGTACTATTGCGCACTCCGGTGAGTGCAGCACTGGGAGCGCAGCGTTCTGACACGAGTTTCTCCACAGCTGCCAAACTTCTGCATGCAGACCGTCTTGGCTCCTTTAGAACTTCCTCTGCTGCTCCATGGCCTGATCCATGTCGCTCCTGGCCACCTTGGTCCTCTATGTCGTCCTCTGATCCCTCTAAGCATGAACCATTGTCCCCTACTAAAGGAAGTCCACTTCCTCCCTCTGCCCTGCAATGCCAGCAGACAACACTATCCTTCAGAAATGTTATCTCTGGAGTTTTATTCTCCTCGACCATTACTCTGTCACTCATTCATTCAACAGTTCTTATTCTATGCTTCCTGAATGGCAGTCCCTATGCCAGATGATGGAATATAATAGTTTTCAAATCCTAGCAGACTACACACAATCACCATCCAACCCATTCCAACAGACATTCGACAGAGCAACCGTTAGGTGTGAGGAAGGCACCAGAATAGGTGCTGGGAATGAGGTTAGGAAAAGGGTATAAAACCACCTGCTCCCTGCCCTCAAGGCAGTTAGGTACTTTGAACATCCCCTGAATAAGGAAATTACAGTGCAGCCAAGCACCCTTTCTTAAAGCACCGAGATGTTCAGTAGAATAACCTCTCTTGGTCTAGTACATGATTTTACTTTCCTACCCTGTCCCACTCCCCTTTCCTCCTACTAAAACACCTACTCTCACATTTCTCAACCTTTCATTGAATTTCAGTGATAAGAATTATAAAGGTTTGGACAGCTTGAAATGCATAGCAACCTGCACAATTTATGTACTACTCCAAGAACATTAACCAATAGCAGGAAAAATTTAAAAGGGATTTATAAGGAGACACGTCAAGTGAACATTATTAGGATGCCCAGGTTTGCCATGAGTCTCTTGGAGCGAGCATAGCTATTCTTAATGAGAATTTTCTTGAATTACCTCAGTAACAGCTCCTAAATACTTTTGCTGCTCTCACTTTCTCTCTGAAATTCTCTGTAGCTCTGGCATGTTAGTTTTTTATTCAGAATTATTTTAAAATACAGGTCTAATTAAGTCAGCTCCCTTGCTCAGTGACTGCAAAATAAAGTCTAATTTCCGTACTTCGGCATTAGAGCACTTTCCAGAGCAGCTCGCCATGCCGCCTTCTCCCTTTGCAGGGACAGTCCTGCCACACTGGCCTTCACAGTGCTCTCCAAGCATTCCAGCCTCTGTTCCTGTGTTCAAACTACTTCCTCTGCCCAGGTTGCCCTGTCCTCCTCCTCACTTTTGAAATATTAAATGGTGCTGCTAGTTGGAATTAATCTCTCCTCCCCTGAACTCCCCTAGCACATAGAATATTTTTCGTGTGCTATCCCCAACCCCCAGCCCATGGCAGGAGTGATATGTTAGTTATCTTAGTCTCCCACAGAGCTTTCCACAGCGAGTTTGACATGGAAAATGCCACTTTCTACTTATCTGTCAAAAAATGCATCAGACTTTCAAAAATCGACAGAAAAATATATAATTACGAAATCACACCATAGCTACAAAATTTTCTTTGCTATTCAGAGCTTTCCACAGCGAGTTTGACATGGAAAATGCCACTTTCTACTTATCTGTCAAAAAATGTATCAGACTTTCAAAAATCGACAGAAAAATATATAATTACGAAATCACACCATAGCTACAAAATTTCCTTTGCTATTAAGAGCTTAAAGTATTTCTCTCCACAGATGAGTCTTTCAATATCGGACTGAAGTTTGAAATTGCGTTTGAAGTCCGTCCCAGAAGCAGCTCGGGAACTCTTGTCCATGGCCACAGTGTCAACGGGGAGTACCTGAACGTTCACGTGAAAAACGGGCAGGTAGTGTCTTAAAAATGTTTAGCAGTCTGTCTCAACTGTCCTTGGGTTCTAGATATGAAGCAAATTTATTTCACAGAATTATTTCATCTATCTTTCCTAATGGGAAAAAAATTGGGAAGCTGTAACCTCAAATTTAAATGTGGGCCATATTTGAATTCAGATTCATATGTTAGAAGTTGATTTTATTAGAACAAAGAATCACGAAAATAAGGCATCCTTGGGTTCTAGATATGAAGCAAATTTATTTCACAGAATTATTTCATCTATCTTTCCTAACGGGAAAAAAATTGGGAAGCTGTAACCTCAAATTTAAAGGTGGGCCATATTTGAATTCAGATTCATATGTTAGAAGTTGACTTTATTAGAACAAAGAATCTCGAAAATAAGGCGAAGTTACCAAAAAAGATCATCATTAACAACATACAGAGTTTTAGCAAAAGAATTAGAAGAGAACTTTTTTCACCTAATGGAAGCAACAAACATATTCAATATCTAAATTGAGAAACACTAGAACATCCATCTTTTAAAATTTCTATAATATATGTATATCAGATATAATCTATATAACAGCTATATAATGCATATATACATATACTTGTACATATTATTCTCAATTGTTAGAAATTTTTTTAAAAATTGTTATAGTTGAACACCTAAAATGTTACTAAAGAACATTCATGAAAGTATTCAAATAAATATATAAGGAAAAATCATATTTTTATTGATGCCTCTAGCTTAATATAACTGATTATTTGGGTTCTAATACCTTCTATTAAACCGTATAACTATAAAACTTATTCTTTTACATGATACTTACCATGTGTCAGGTACTATTTTAAATGCTTTATATGGATTAACTCATTTATATTTCTCCCAATATCTCTATGATGTAGTTAATATTATGACCCTTATTTTACAAATGAGAAAACTGAGGCAGAGAGTAAGATAAATGGGAGCCAGGCAATCCGACTTCAAAGTCCATGCTCTTCGCCGGTACTTTAACCTGTTCTATAGAACACACTCCATGTTTGGAAATTAAAGGAACTCATTCTGTTACATTCTTATTGTTCCTCTCTCCTCTTCTCTCCTGTAGTGATTATTTTGTTCTCCCTACCAAAGAGTGACCCCTTGTGTTCAAATTGCAAAGCTATTCATGTTGGATATTTGTTAAAGTATTGCTTCACTGTGGTAAATTATTTAAGAAATTCAGTTTTATCGTGATGACGAGAAATGAAACTGAGTTATATAATGTACTCTGTCTTTTTCAGGTCACAGTGAAAGTCAACAATGGCATCAGAGACTTTTCCACCTCAGTAACACCCAAGCAGAGTCTCTGTGATGGCAGATGGCACAGAATTACAGGTGAGGACAGCTGAGTGTCCTGGGTTTCCTTTACAAAGGTGAGCTGGCACACCCACCTGTGAGATGATGGCCTGGCAGAACCTAGGCTATAACTTACATACATAATAGGTGATGGATGACAGTCTAAAAGTGGCCAAGAAAAGAGAATGAAGTGTTATGACACTAAAATGTGTATGTTGAATCCACATATGATTTGAAAATCTGAATGCTGCCAAAATAGTTTTCATGCATAACTTACAGAGCAAAAAAGTAGCATATGAGTATCCTAAATATTCTCCTTTTCAAAGGAAAATGTTAGACTGATTACTTGGTTAGACAGTGTTAGACATTATTGATGTTTTCCATCATAGAGAAGAAAGTGTAGGGGGTTATCTGAAATAAATAAAAGCCATTACTGTGATAAATTAGTCCCTTTCATGTGAAAATGTATCACTTCAGTGCCACTTATGACCATACTTTGCCCTGTATTTCAGTTATTAGAGATTCAAATGTGGTTCAGTTGGATGTAGATTCTGAAGTGAACCATGTGGTTGGACCACTGAATCCAAAACCAGTTGATCACAGGGAGCCTGTGTTTGTTGGAGGTGTTCCAGGTAAGTATTGCTTTAAAAGGACAAGTTTCCAAATCCAAAAAGTACTAAGTTCTCAAAATTGTTATATAGCATTAGACTCAAACCATGCGGTTTTATAATTCAGCTAATAACTCAAAGGATTTTATATGCGACGTCCTTTAACAGGAAAAAGCATACTGAAAATTGTGACTCCTTATCCAAGAATCACAGTAAAGTAACACTTAAGAACTAGGCCCCTGCATTCTAACCTGTAGATATTACTCCCTCCTTACCATATTTGCTTATTTTTTCTGCCTCTCTTCCCTTTAAGTTCCCTCCACACATACACACAGTAAAACACACACTCTAATTATCATTAACACAAAGAAAACTCGTTTACTAATACTGATGTAGGATCTGAGAACCTTGGAGGATTAAAAGTTTGCTGATCATTGCTACTCTTCCTTAGTAGGAAAGAATGCATATAGTTCTCCCTGTCCAGGATTAGTCTGAATTGTGAAAACAGCTGCAGACCATAAGTTTTATTGCTCCCCTGTAGTGACATTCCCTAAGAGAGGTTCCCAGCTGCAGTTCTGTAAACATCATCAGTAACAACGCTGCTGTCGTCTGCCAATAATGGTGTATAATCCAGGATGGTTACAGAAAGACACCTACAGATCTCCCCCCCACCCAATTGTTTTAAACCTCTGAATCAGGAACCATATATCCTTGTGTTGAATGCATTTTTTTGTACATGTCACTAACTTGGAAAAACTGAAAGCTATAGCTGCAGAGAGGGATATAAGAAGGATATATCCAAGCTTTTGTATCTGGAATTTGGTAGGGATTTTAATAATCTCCTAACTAGATTATTTTAGACAGACCCATATAATGGCATATGATACTTTAATTAAGAGTGTAAGAAAGCACGATAAAATAAAGCATCTGACCGTGAGTACTCCCAAACTAAGTGGCAACTAAGCATCCTCACCTTTGTATTGTCGATTTTTTAAATACCAGTATTGACAATGATAATAACTCAGTGCTGAAAGAAATATTTGAGACCCTCTAAAAGCAACCTTTCCTCTCCTTTACTTTCCCCATCCACCCCATCTCCATTCCCCAGACCTCTCCTGCTCCTGGCTTCAGTTCTGAAAGGGATTCTGGCAAAAGCCACCACTGCACTTCATGCAATGCAGTGTGGAAAATGTCTCACTTCAGTTCTTATATTTCTGTTCATTGCTTCCTTCCTAGAAATCGAAACATAGTTTAAAATATCACACATTCCCAAGGGCCTACAGGATCAAATTCAAGCATAGTGTGCAAGGTCCTTGATCATTTGTCCCTTCTTTGCCCCTGCTTCTGGGGTCTCCCCATATCTTCTGGGACTTGTAGTTTCATAAGTGTTCAATGATGCTGTCTCTACTCCAGTCCTGTGCACAAGTGCAGAGGGCCTTGATTTGCAGGAAATGTTGTTCTTCCTTTCCTCCCCTAGTACGTCTTCAGGGAACAACTCCCACTTCTCCCCTAACCTAACTCCTTATTGACCTTTAGGACTGAGCTCAGACTTTTACTTACATTCACATGCCCCTTCTACCTAGGATGTGTGTGCACACCACTGTTGGAGCACTTATTATGGACTGTTGTTAAAGTTAAATAGTTCACTCCTTGCTGGCAGGGAACATGACTTCATTCAACACACAACAGATGTTTATTGAGTGTCTGTTAAGAACTGTGCTAGGCTCCAGGAGATAGATAAATCAAGCATGGCCCTCCCTCAGGGAAGAGATAGTCTTTGTTCTTCCCTTTGCATGCAAAGTGCTTACTACCTCATTCGAATAAATGTTTCTCTTTGATTTTTGTTTGCTTTTATAGTCTGATGCCAGCATCACACACTGCCTTCATCCCTTTCTACAAGTTGCTCAGCTCCACAGACTGGGTGGGCAAGATGTACCTGAAGCCAAATGCAACCCACCAGAGACATATAATGATTAGCAAATTTTAGCTAATGAGCCATCACACAGGAACTAGCAGGCCAGGCGAGGCCTAACCACCAGCCCATTGCACGACTGCAGCTTTTAGTTCCATCTAGGAATCATGCCAGCAAGCCTAGAACAAAAGCAATTATAATTTAAGCTGAATGTAATTAATTATATCATTTTGAGCTATTCAAGATTAATTCCACTAAAATCACATTAAAAACAAGGGCATTGAGGATAACTAAAGAAATTAGTCATACATAAAACCTATATATGCACTGAATTCTCTTGAAATCCCAGCCAGTTCTCTCATATCACTTAGAAATAGCTATCAATAAAAAGCTAATGCATAAAATTCATAGAACTATACACCAAAAATGTCAACTTTACTGTATGATAACTTGAAAATCAAAATTAAGTAAAGAATTTTTTAAGTTAGTGTAGTCCACACACAGATCTAACCTTCATTCCTCTACTGAAAATCCTGCATTATTCTGTGTATAGGCAAGCTTTCAACCTGGGAAGTGTTCTGACTTAAAAACATGCATTGATTTTATTAATCAATTACTTAGGGTCCGGGGGAACTTTTCTGTCACTACCTACAATTAATTGTGTGGTGGTGAATTATGCAGACCACAATCGCTATATGAATTATTACCTCCACATGATTTCCCCATGTTTAGTTCATGGGTGGCAAACTTGGGCAGAATCAAAACCCATGTTCTAGTCTAGCCAAATCTAGCCTCCAATATGAGCAGAAGCATTAGATGTTCCTACGTCTTATAATCGTTTCTATTCACACATTTTTTGTTCTGATGATGAAATACACTGAGTAGGTTTGAAGAATATATACATATAATCATACTAATCTAAAGACAAAGAGAATTTATCTCTCAGGCCCTTTCCAAATGTAAAATTTTATGATTATCATTCTAAATATGAAATGCTGTTTCCATAATTTATTTTCAGTACACAGCTTCTGCATATTCTTATTTTACATTATTTAGAAAACTTATTACAGCTGCCTGATGGTGTTTAATTTGCTGTCCTATTTTATGTTCTTTCCTGAGTTACTGATTTCTAAGTGTTTTCCATCTTTTATCTGCTACTGCTCACATAGTTTTTCATACATAATAATAAGCTTTGACTAAATGGACTTTAATTTCATGATAGTTCTAAGCTCTCTAAATTGCTTTAAATTATATTGCTTCTATCATCCCAACACATTTAATTGTCTGCACAATTAATAAGCATAAGGCTTCTCCCAGATCTCTAATTAAGATAAAGGGAGAAAGTTCCCCTGGCATACCAGAAGGCACCTGTGCCCACAGAAAGACTAGACTAATTATCATTACCCTATTTATAAGTTCTTAAATACTAAGCTCAGAAAAATTAAATTTTAGTTTATTTGAATTCATTATTTTCTCATTATATTTTATGAGTTTGGCATAAATGCGGAGGCTTAGGGGTAAGGAGTAATGAATAAACAGAAACATTAACCAAGTCCAAAAATAGTGTGGAAGCTAAAATTTCTTTCCCCTATCTCAGCAAAGCACACAAAATAAGTGAGGCCCAGGTGAAATTAACCTTGAAAAACATAGATAGACTATGAAAATTCACTGCCGATGCTTTACAGGTAAGTGGTAAATTTCAGCCTTGGAAGACAGCTGCAATACACTGAAATTTGATCACGGAAAATATGACAAAACATTAAAATTACCATATGTTCATATTACTTCAAAAGCAAATAATGTTCTTGAGAAATATATCAATTATAACTATATTCCATTTTTGACACGTAAATCATCTTAATGATGAAAGCAACTACTACATATATTTTTACCAGGAAATAATATTTGGGCTTGAAATGCCTCAATTGCAATATTTGCTTTTATTTCTTTCTCATTTCAGAGTCTCTTCTGACACCACGCTTGGCACCCGGCAAACCCTTTACAGGCTGCATCCGCCACTTTGTGATTGATGGGCGCCCAGTGAGCTTCAGTAAAGCAGCCCTGGTCAGCGGTGCCGTGAGCATCAACTCCTGTCCAGCAGCCTGACACAACACAGCACAGCTGCCCAAGGACAAAGTTCTTCAGAGCACTGAAACAAACACAAAGCCAGCCAGGAGGAATAGCAACTCTTCCTCCTTGTGCAAGCTTTCATTTAGTTGAACAGGACTTAAATGAATCATCAGGGACTGGATGCTTCTTATTTCTCATTTGGATTCTTACCTTGGATCCAAAATGTCTGCAATGGACAACAATCGAAGGAGTGGTAAATGTACTTGTATTGAGAGCAACTTACTTCCCGCTGGTGAAATTACTGTTCCTGTTTCTAATAAAATAGAAGGGATTCTGAATAAACACTGGCACGAATTTTTGAAGTGCGGCTACATTGTCAGATTCATCTTTCTTGGAGGGAAGATAACTTTCAATCTATACAAAAATATCTTTGTCCTAAGCTACCATTATCTTGAAAAGATTTACTAATTTATATATAATCTAAAATTAGACAATAGATTTGCTTTTAGCACTTTGATTTGGTTTATTAGCATAACAAGAATATTTTAAGTTTATAGCAGCAGTTATCACATTTTAGTAAATTTCTAACAAATTATTAGGAAAATGTAGTATAATTTAATTTTTTCTAGATTAAAAAAAGGAATTAAACTACTTTTTTTTCCTTAGCTCCTCAAAAGTAAAATTGTACATGAGGAGTGGCTCCTGTAGGATATTATTATTACTATTATTGTGTGTTCTATAGGTTAATTTATATATAATCTAAAATTAGACAATAGATTTGCTTTTAGCACTTTGATTTGGTTTATCAGCATAACAAGAATATTTTAAGTTTATAGCAGCAGTTATCACATTTTAATAAATTTCTAACAAATTATTAAGAAAATGTAGTATAATTTAATTTTTTCTAGATTAAAAAAAGGAATTAAACTACTTCTTTTTTCCTTAGCTCCTCAAAAGTAAAATTGTACATGAGGAGTGGCTCCTGTAGGATATTATTATTACTATTATTGTGTGTTCTATAGGAATTATCAAGGACATTACAGCAAAGAGAGTAGGACAAAATTATAAAATTCCATTTAAAAGTATAAAAGTCCTTTTATTAATAGTTTTCCTCCATAGGGGCTAGCTGGTTAGCTCAGCTCATTAAAGCATGGTGCTGATAACAATAAGGTTCAGGGTTCAATCCCTGTACCAGCCAGCCACCAAAAACAAAACACGGAAAAGTCTAGAAAAAGAGAAATAGACTTCAGTAGTTGGTGGAATATTAAAATACAGAAACTGAAATAAAAGAATTATACACGAAAAGATAATCAACTCAGAAAACAAAATGAGAGAAAATAGGCCTTGATAGCAGCAGGACCGAAGATATGTAAAAGGAATAACTTTTGAGGGGAGGGGATATAAATTACCAAAAGGAATAAAACAATCTTTTACCTTGAAAGAATTATATATACACTGTATTCAAATATATATGTGTATGTATATATACATTTGCTATCTTGTTTTATGTTCTTTCCTGAGTTACTGATTTCTAAGTGTTTTCCATCTTTTATCTGCTACTGCTTACATAGTTTTTCATACATAATAATAAGCTTTGGCTAAATGGATTTTAATTTCATGATAGTTCAAAGCTCTCTAAATTGCTTTAAATTATATTGCTTCTATCACATCCCAACACATTTACCTACTTAAACCTACTTAGATTCCCCTACTACCCTTCTGTCTTGGGTACATAAGTAATGATGTTAAAGATATCAATGAAAACAGCTACTATCTGTTCATAGAGGACTTGCTAAATGCCAGCCACCATGAAAAGCTATAATTGATTATTTCATTTGCTCATCACACAATCCTATAAGGTAACATCTGCAGCTCAGGTAATTTGTCCACTGTCGTTCAGGATTCGAAACAAGGCTACCTGCCTCTAAGAGCAGCATAAATGTCCTCTTGCTTTGCTGCCTCCGAAGGCTGACAGCCTTTAGGTCAACCCTCAGCTGATCTCTAAAGCGGGAGTCACAAACCCAAATGCTGACAGAGCCAGAGAGGTACCATAGAGGAGCAAAGTTGGTGGGGTCTCACTGAGAAAATCAACAAGGTACTTGCTGTGGCTTGTCTAAAAGGACAGCAAGTACTCAACTTAGTCAATTGTCACCATAAAAAACCAGAAGTCTTAGGGCCAGCCCCGTGGCTCACTCGGGAGAGTGCGGCGCTATTAGCGCCAAGGCCGCGGGTTCGGACCCTATATAGGGATAGCTGGGCCGCGGGTTCAGACCCTATATAGGGATGGCCGGTGCGCTCACTGGCTGGGGGGGGGGGGGGGGGCACG
>NW_007729181.1:167826-170464 GCF_000696425.1 Galeopterus variegatus
AACAAAAAAAAACTGCGTTTTCCACCAGTGCTTTGTCCAGTAATAGCCACCTCAGCCCAGAATTTATGGGGCGGTATCTCAACAGACATTGGAATGTATTTCTTTTCTGGTCCCCCATTTCCTTGTATTTAACATAATAGCATAGTGTTTCAAGACGGTTTCTCCTGTTTCCTTAAATTGGAAATATAGCATATAACTGGGACCACAGAACAGTTATTACACATCTTAAGATAACCAAACTTTGTTCCCACTATTATTTCTGATATCAGTAATTTGTGTCTTCTCTTTTTACTGATAATTGTGCCTAGAAATTTATCAATTTTATTGATCTTTTTGAAGAATCAGTTTTTGGTCCTATTAATTTTCTCTATCTACCCTTAATTTCTTTAATTTCTGCTCTTATATTTCTTTCTTTCTGCTTATTTTGGGCTAGTTTGCTCATCTTTTCTGTTCTCTTAATGTGCAAGCTGAGATCAATGACTTGAGACATTTCTTCTTTTCTAATAAAATAATTTTATGCTTTAATTGTAAGCACTACTTTAGCAGCACCACATACATTTTGACATTTTTTGTTTTCATTTTTATTCAGCTCAAAATATCTTTTAATTTCTCCTGTTATTTCTTTTTTTATTCATGGGTTATTTAGAAGTGTATCACTTAGTATTCCAATACTTCAGATTCTCAAGATATTTTTCTCATTGACTTCTAATTTAATTCTATTGTAGAATATATTCTGCATATTCTGAATACTTGGCATACTTTTCAATTTATTGAAACATGTTTTGTGACTTACAATATGGTCTACTTGGTAAATTTTCCATGTTCACTTGAAAAAAAATGTATTCTGCTGTTACTAGGTAGAATGTTCTATCAGTTGAGTCACATCTTCTATATCCTTACTGATCCTCTGTTTACATGTTTTACCAGTTGAAATCTCCTACTATAAATGTGGAGTTATTTCTCCTTTCAACTGCATCAGTCAGTTTTTGCTTCTGAAGCAAAAATTTTGAAGCTCTGCATGAAAATTATGTCTTGACCCCTTTATCATTATAAATTGTCCCTCTTTACCCCTAGTAAAATTTATTGCTCTGAAATCTTCTTGTCTATTAATATATCTACTTTAACTTGCTTTTGATTAATGTTTACATGGCATATCTATTTCCTTCCTTTTATACTTTTAATTTATCTGAGTCTTAGTTTTTAAAGTGTGCTGGTGTAACAGCTTATAGTTACATCTTATTTTCTATCCAATCTGACAATCTACCTTTTAATTGAAGTTTAGATTTTTGTAATTAATGCTGATATTGATATAATAATGTTTAAATCTATTATCTTTATTCTTTTTTCCCTCTTTTCCTGTCTTCTTTAGGATTGAGTGATATTTATTCCATTTAACCTCCACTATTGGTGTATAGCTCTAACTCTGTTGTTTTTAGAGATAGTATGCAATTTACATATTTACTTCATCACAGTCTATCTTCAAATACTATTATGCCATTTCATAAATAGTCTAAGACACTTATAAAAGTAAACTTCCATTTTCCTCCTCCTCTCTTTTTTTTTTTTTGCTATTATACATTATACTTTTACATAAATTATCATTGCAATTATCTTTGCTTTAAAGTTACCTACTAAATAGGTATTTAAAAATTCTAAAAGGCTTATATATTTATCCACATATTTTCCATTTCTTGTGCTCTTTATTTTTTTCTGTAGACCCACATTTCCATTGGCTACCATTTTCTTTCTACCTCAAAAACTTCTTGAATATCTCTTACAGGGCAGATCTGCTGGTGATGAATTCTCTCAGCATTTGTTTGTCTAAAAAAAGTTTTTACTTGGGCCGGCCCAGTGGCGCACTGCTACAGTGCGCCNCGGTCCCGGTCCGGTGTGGGCGCGACACTGAGGGTTGCGATCCGTTGCCGGACACAAAAAAAAAAAGACAAAAAGGAAAAAAAAAAAGTTTTTACTTCACCTTCATTTTTGAAAGATATTATAAAGATATTGTTCTACTGCCTTCTCGCCTACATGTTTTCTGATGAAAAGTGTGCTCTTGTTCATATTTTTATCCCTCTGAATGAATGTGTCATTTGCTGTCATGTTTTGAGATTTTTCTCTTTAACTTAATTATAACGCATCATTGTTTTCTTTTCTTCATGTTCTCCTTGGAGTTGGTTAAGTTCCTTAGATCTGTGAGTTTATAATTTTCATCAAATTTTGGCCATTATTTCTTCAAAAAATTTTCTATCCCTTTACCTCCTCCTGGGAAACCACTTACATGTATATATCTTAGATTCATTGATAATGAAACACAAAATTTATGCTTTTTCAATTCCGTTTTTCTCTGTATTTCATTTTGAATAATTTGTATAGTTATATCTTCAAGTTCATTAATCTTTTCTTCTCCAATGTCTAATCTTTTAATCCTATTCAGCATATATTTTTATTTCAGATCCTGTATTTTTCATCTCTAGAAGTTCTAAATGGATCTATTTTATACCTTCCATTTCTCTCTTCATCATTACCATGCTTTCATTTATTACTTGAACATTTATTATTATATTTATGTTAGTTTGTCTACTAATGCTATCATCTGTCATTCTGAATCTGTTTCAATTGACTAAAGATTCTCCTGACA
>NW_007729181.1:170974-175129 GCF_000696425.1 Galeopterus variegatus
TAAATGGATCTATTTTATACCTTCCATTTCTCTCTTCATCATTACCATGCTTTCATTTATTATTATATTTATGTTAGTTTGTCTACTAATGCTATCATCTGTCATTCTGAGTCTGTTTCAATTGACTAAAGATTCTCCTGACAATGGACTGTATTTTCCTTCTTTATTTGCATGCCTGATCGTTTTTTATTAGATGATGATCATTGTGAATTCTACATTCTTGGTGCTGCTTTTATTATAGTTCTTTAAATTTTGAGTTCTTCCCCTCACCCCCCCTTGAATGCAGTTAAGTTATTTGGAATCAGTTTGATCCTTTCAAGTCTTGCTCCTTAGCTTTGTTAGGGCTGCTCCGGAGCAGCATTCAATCTAAAGCTATTCCCCTCCCCCCACTCCAGCCCCACCCCACTTCGGCAATACCTTGCTGAGGACTATACTCAATGATCCACATATTAAAAGGTCTTTCCAGTATGGTTGAAACACAAATTATTCCCAGCCTTTTTATGAGGTCTGACAAATTTTTCATCACTCCTTTCTCCTTTCCCCACTCTTGGGTAATTTTCTTCCTTGGATTTTCTTTTCTTCCTTTAAGGGGTATTACATTTTTATGTGACAGTTCAATTACTTAGGGATCACCTTGATTCTCTCAAGTCTTACTTCTAAGCTTTGATAAAGTTAGTACACTATTAGCCTTTACTAAAGTGCTGGTTTAGACCTTCTACAAAGGCATGGTCTTTCTGAGTCTCTATTCAATGCCCCACATGTTCAAAAGGTCTTTTCACTTTGGCTGGTTGGAATTCAAACATCTTCCAGCTCTGTGCAAGCTCTGAGAGTTTTTCATCTTACAACTCCCTAGCAGTTTTTCTTTTCACCTAATGTAGTACATATGCATCTAAGTCCATGTAGCTTTAAGCTAATACACTTTTCATTTTAAAAGATTTCTGTGTATATCTTCAGGAGCAGCAAGATAGACAAGGAATTGGGGGAACTGTATCCGACCCTAATATCAGTCTTTTGGAGAAGATAATTTAACTAGATGAATGGTGGCAGCCACCAAGAGGAAAGGAAAGCAGGCTGAGCTTCTGGGGACAATTGCAAGAAGAAAAAGAACATACAGAGCTGGTCTAGACCTCAAAAAATCTTCACTAAATCTAATCAAATAAAAAGATCCTTCTGAGGTTTCTCAATATCTATTGTAGACAATTCCAAGATGACCAGCTGGGACTCACAGTATAATGTGATAATGGGCCATCATTTTTCTTGGAGAAATAGGGGTTAGAACCATAGCCTTGACCTCATTACCCATAAATGTAAGCAATAATCTGAGTTCCCATATGCAAGTAGTTCAAATGCTTTGCAGATTAACCATGGACTAAAAACTTTCTTTTCTTTGATCATGGTATTCTTCCAAAATGCACAATCCCCAGGGCTCTATTTCTCACCCAATGTAATATTACTCTTTGGCAAAGAATTATCCAGTATATCAAGCCAGAAACTGGCTTGGGATTTTCAGATGAAAGGATTCAGCTAAGTAGCAACCCAAATATAAACAAAGGAAACTAGCCAAAAACACATTAAACATTTAGAATAGGCCCTACTTGATTGATAACCATGTTAGAATAAGCTTCATCTTGAATTATTGATATTAAGGATCTACTGTGAGCAAGATGATCTTGAAGGTACTTTCTAATTGTGAAATATTCTGTGTTATCTATCAGACATAACTGGTGGCTTATCACTACGTGTGTTTTACTAACTACATTTCTGTCTTTCTTTCTAAAAGGAAATAGTTCAACTGTTATCATCATCCAAAGGTGCCACCACTTTTATTTGTTTACCAGATCATCAGATGATACTGGCCCATTACCCTTGACCTAGTCAAACCTCTACAAAAGACTTAATGATGCTATTTAGGATGCATTTCCTTGCTGCTTTGTGCAGGTGGCTTTCGCATTGTTGCATAGATAGTGATGGGAACATCAGTTATCGTCAGGCAATGACTTCCAGGGCATCTTCGCAGTTGCCTGAATTAGAGAAAAAATGACATGTAGTTAGATACTAAAAAAGAAATATTTTTCAGAGCACCAGGGCTTGGGTGTATATTCAACTGTTTTAAATCATTCTGAAGTCTTTGAATGTCACAAAATAAGTATAACATAGTGGTGCTGATGAGGCGAACATTTGAGACTTATGTAACAAAGAAATTGTGGCTGTTGCTAAATATTTAATTACAGAAGATTCAAAAATACAAAGATAATCCTCCAGATGTTCATTTTGAAAGGTATGCACTGATTGCTAAATGGCAAAAAAAAAAAACACCTTGATTATAAACATAAGTAATAATACTATGGCAACTCATATGTATATACACTTTAAAATCACTTTCGTTGAGTGATTTCAAAGCTAGAATATTTGTGGAAAAATATAAAACTAAACCGACATACTATTCAAATGTTGATAGAATCTCGAGATTGAAATAGCCCTTAAATGACACCTAGTCCAAAAACACATTATCTAGTGTATGAATTTCCTTTCCAACATTCCCACCAAATAGCCACCCAGCCTTAAACATTTCTAACGACAAGGAGCTCACTACTTCCCAGAGTAGCCTATTTCAACCTTGAATAGTTCTGATTTTTAAATTGCCTACATTATTAAGCTTAAATTTGTGTTCCGAAAATTTTCAAGCCATGAGAAATCTAACAATGTAGCATCTAATGTTTTACTATGGTAAACAGCATAAAAGTAGAACAAATCCTACCTATTTTAGTTTTCTTCAATTTTGCAAAAAGCTTTGTTTCATGGAATCTTTATATTCTATATTCTCTTTCTACCAAAGGTCAAATCCAAGCCAAAGTGGCACTAAATCTGAAATCTAAGTCTTTTTCGTATTTGTAGCCTTATGCTTAGCACAGTGCCTTGCACATAATAGCACAAAAGGTTTGTTTGCTTAATTTGTTATCTAATCTTTAAACTATCAACAAAATCTAGCTAAAAATGTACCAAAAAGAGAGAAAGAATTGGTATATCATCAAGACTTACAGATATACAAAATATAGACTCTATGCTAAGAAAACCTGGGCTCTATTAATGCTGATTTAATAACAGCAATGTTTTGAATTCCTGGGTTATTTTCTAGTTAATATCAAATATCAGCTAAAGCTTGTATAGACGATAACCAATACACATTTCCTCAGTTTTCAAGATAAGAAGCTTACCTGGTTGGTGACATCTCTTTCCCATTACAGGCAGCACTGGAGCTCAGCTCTGGTTCCAACCCAGTTGAAGAATCTCCTCCTTCCACTGGAAACCTCCTTGGCTGGGTCCCAAACCGAAAAGGCATAATTCACTGAAAACCTAGATTAGAAAGTTAAAATAATGAGGGGTGGAAAGAGTTGTCTTCAAAGAGTTATTTGGAATTTTTAATGTTACTATTTGTTATAGCCATACAAAAATATTCTGAAAATAATATTTTTAAATATTTATGAAAGTGTTAAAATACTATATTCACAGCTATTCCTTCCATACAAGTTTATGTCTTGCAACAAATGCAAAATAGCCACCAGTTGATAAAAGTAAACCATGCCCCATGGTTAACATAACTAAAGTCCATTTCTGCTGTGTGAAAAAAAATTCAGTTTGCCTTTAAACGGCTGTTGCAATCAACAAACTTGAGCCCTTACTCCCATCCCCCACTGCTTCTCACCTATCTACCCTCTTCTCTTCCTTTGATGTACAGAGTTTCACATCCACCAAGACATCTTCAGCTAATCTTTCTGTTCATGGTGATCATTCATTCCCCCCTCTCTCTCTCTACATTTATAGTGCAGTAGTTAAGTGGCCTAACCACTTAGAGATGGACTGACCTAAGTTCAAATTCTGGTTTTGGCCTTTCCTAACTACATGATCTTTGTCAAGGTACTTAATTTCTCTGTATTTCTCAAGGGTAAATTGGGACTAATAATATTATCTACTTCCAGGATAATAGTGAGGATTAAATAAGATAGTGCATGTAAAGTGCAGTGCCTAACACACAGTAATTGCTCAGTAAATGTTAACTATTATTACTCAGCAGATGCTACTGAACATTAGTAAATGTATATAGAAATGTATACATGTATATATGAGATAAATAAAATATATATGATGTATACACAC
>NW_007729181.1:175520-205272 GCF_000696425.1 Galeopterus variegatus
ACACACGCGCGCACACACACACACAAGGGTACCTCAAAAATTTTGTGGAAAAATAGAATTAAAAGGTAACACAAATCTTTCCATGAACTTTCTGAAGACCTCTTGTACAAATAAACTCCTTACTACCTACTCTTGCCTCTGCTTGGGACCCTCCCCCACCCCACTGCTCCCACCCTTCACTTGCTAGGGCCAACTCACCCCTAAGTCTGAATTTACATTTCATTTTCTCAGAGAAGCCCTAACCCCTATTACCTAAGTTTTCATAGCACCCTTTATTTCCGCTTTGTAACAGTTATTACCATTCTAATTCAGAGTTTTTCAACTATGGCACTATTGACATTTAGGACCAGATAATTCTTAGTGGGGGCAGGGGGAGACTGTCTGATATACTGTAGGATGTTTTACAGCATCCAAGGCCTCCACCTACTAGATGCCAACAGCACCCCTCCCCCAAAATTACAGTCAAAAATGTCTGCAGACATCACCAAAAGTCCCCAGGTGGGGGAGAGAGGCAAAATTGCCCCCTGTTGAGAAACACTGCCCTAATTTTTTGTAAATGTTTTATTTAATATCCTCCCCCAATTCCATGTGTGTCTTTGTCACCACTAAACCCTTAATACCTAGAAGAGTGCTTGACACACAGTGGGCATTTCATAACACTATTTTGAATGAATTTGCATGTCTTCAACTACTAGCCCACAAACAATAGGAAAAATGAAAAAAGTCTTAAAACTTTCTTATGCCTAGTCGTTTACTCTGTGCCTCATAAGTAAAGGTTTATTGGTAGTAATAATAAAATTAAATTACTAAGTTTTAAGAATCTGAATATTATATAATGATTTTTATAGACTCTTTCAATCACCAAGAGAAAAAGCATTTTTCTCAATGACAACTTAGTAAAACTATAGTAAACTTTATGGTTTAGCAGGTGTATATCTATCTATCCGTGTAGGTATAAAGTTTTAGCTAACTTGATCAAGGATACATAGACTTACCAAAATAGGCTGAGTCTGATTCCTGCAGAGGTGAATAAATCAACTGCTTCTATTGGCCTTCTATAGAAGGCTGGAATTGCCGAAGGAATGATGACCAAAGGTTCCAGTGACACCCAGAAATTATGACATCAGAAGATTCTTTCACATGGTTTCCTACCTGCTAAAGAATCAAATGTCTTACTTCATAGCTCCAGCAACAAGCTGAAACTTACCTAAAAATTAAGTGTCTCTAAGGGTTTTTTTTTTTTTTGAGGGTTTCATTCTTATTTTCACTTCCATATGTCCTAACAATATTAAGTATTTTCATCTATGGATGAAGATTTACAATCTATCCAACCCGCACAAAATCACATGAGATTTTTCTCACTTTATATATCATTTTCCTCATTCTCTTTATCTCCCAGACTCCCTTAACTAATAAACCAAATTAATCCAATTATCGACATATTCATCCCACTCTAATACCCTCAAACTCAAACCACACCTTTAAAATTTCCCTAAAGCTCTTCCTACATGGGATTCTTTATACCCGCTCTCTGATGTCTGGACTACCTCTTCTTTCCTTTTCCTCAAGAGAGACTTGAAAGTCCCAAAGGGCAAGAATAACATCAATTGCAAAAGGAAGCGTTCATCATGTACTGTCCTCATTATTCTATTTCCTGGATCCCTGAGCTGCTTCTCTGCTTATACCATCAGTCCATTTCTTTGGACTACTCTCTCTCTCCCAGCCTGTTCTTGGCTTCTATATCAACAGCATGAAGTATACCCTATTCAGTAATGTTTATGTTTAAACTTAAGCCAGGATTTAACTCTTCAGCTAACCAATTCTTCAATTTTCATAGTGGATGACTAAACTATTAAATTATAGTGAGCATTTTTTAACTTAATAAAACTATCTTAAATACCTACATTTTATGCTAATTTCCCACTGCTGTGTTTTCATATAACTTATGTTATAGAAAATTTGCATTTTACATAAGAATTAAGTTGTTATTAGATAAAANTATAACTTATGTTATAGAAAATTTGCATTTTACATAAGAATTAAGTTGTTATTAGATAAAATCTTGCCTCTACCTTCTTTTTCTTACTAGGGTGTTATCTGTGAATAAGTTGATCGCAATTTTAGTTTAGAGAAATCATTTAACTGACTGTGTCACAGTCAGGCAAAGTGAAATAATTGCTGGCCATTGTTAGCTACTGTTTCATTAGGACCTAAACACGTGGTCCTTAGAATGACAACATTTTTTACTAGTTTACATGTTTGAGAGGAGGTGGCAGTGGAAAAAGTACGGATTTTGGCATCAGAATTAGGTTTGAACTTTGACACCATCTTAACTCTGAGATTTTGAGCAAATCACTAAAAGTTTGTCTATTAAAATAATATTAATTACAACCTCATAGAGTTGTGAGGAATAAAAAATCTAACACATATGAGCCAATGTCTGGGATACAAAAACTCAAACAGTACTAGTTCTCTTATCTTTTTGTGTAATTCCTGAAATCAGGGTTGATTTCACTTCACATTGATTTCACTCTTCGGACATTGATATATCTTTAAAACTACAAAGTAAAATATCTGCCCATGGGATGTTCTTAAATTCCTCCAACTTACAATTATTTCTAAGTAGTCCATTAGGCAAAAGTTGTGCCAAGTTTCTTTAGTATGGATAAATAAAATAAAGCAAACGAAACAGTACAATGATGAAACTCTACAGCATTAGAGTAATATATCAGAAGACAAAATGAACTTGACTCTCTGGCAGATCTTCACAAAGCAATGGATAAATAGGTGAAGTATAAATGGTGAATAAAAAGATGGTGAAGTCTCTAAATATTCTCTCTTAATTACCATAAGCCCAAGAATAATGATCTTTCAATTCTCAAGATACTGATTTATGAGATGCAGAAAAGCAGAGATGTTTGAACTGGTTATATCCTAAGAAAATGGGCCCATTATTAGATTTTATTCATTCATTCAACAAATATTTGCTGAGTATCCACCATGAGAGTCATGTGTTAAGTGCTAAAGATACAAGATTGGGTAAAACCAAACGCAATTCCTGTTCTAGTGTAGTTTACAGTTTAGGGTAGGATATGTTCCAGACTAGGATATCAAATCTAAATCTAAAGGGTAAGTAGGTATTAACTAGGTGGAAATGGGTAAGAGGCAAAATCATTGAGACAGCTGGGGTGGGGAAAAACAGAAAAAAACAGCATATGCAAAGGTCATGTGACAGTAGAGACGACAACAAAAGATCTGAAAGGCAAGCATAGCCACAGCATAGAAAATAAAAAAGAAATATGATCTGAGAGATAAGTACAGGCATGAACCCAAGTTAAAGATTTTAGACTTTTATTTTATGAGCAAGAAAGCCCACCAAAGAATTTTAATTTCTCAGGACACATACTGAGGTTTCACTGATTTTTCTCTAATTTTCTGTTTTCTATTCATTTTATTTCACTCCAATCTTTACTATTTCCTTTCCTCTGTTTACTTTGGGCTTATCTTTCCTTTTCCTAGTTTCTTAAGGTAGAAGCTTCGGTCATTGATTTGAGACCTCCCATCTTTTCTAATATATGCATATAATTCTACAAATTTCCATGAAACCACTACTTTAGCTGCATTCAACAAATTTAGAAATTTTTTATTTTTATTTTCTTCAGTTAAAATTTTTCCTTTTGTTTTCTTCTTATACCTATGAGTTATTTATAACTACACTGTTTAGTTTTCAAATATTTGGAAATATTTTATTTTTCTGTTATTTATATCTAATTAGATTCCATTTTTATAGAGAACATTCTTTGCATGTTTCAAATCCTTTTGAATTTACCGAGACTTGTTTTTAATGGCCAGAATATGAACTATCTCGGTAAACACTCCATGTGCACTTAAAAAGAATGTGTGTTATGCTATTGTTGGGTGAAGTATAGGTAATTAGTTGGTTGACAGAATTGTTCAAATCTTCTCTATTCTTCCTGATTTTCTGTATATTTGTTAATCAGTTATTGAAATAATGGTGTTGAAGTCTCCAACTTTATAGTTGTTAATTTATCTATTTTTCCTATCTGTTCTGTCAGTTTTGGCTTCATATATTTTGAAGCTCTGTTATTAGGCATATAAGTGTATATTATTGTTATGTCCTCTTGATGAATTGACACCTTTATCATTATGAAATATCTTTGTTTATCCCTAATATTCTTTGCTCTGAAATCTACTTTGTCTGAAATTTGCATAGCTACTTTCTATTCTTTCACTTTTAATCCATTTGATTTTTATACTCAAAGTGGGTTTCTTATAAACAGTATACAGTAGAGTCTCACTTATTTTATCCATTCTGATGATCTCTGTCTTTTAATTAGGGTGTTTCAATTATTTACATTAAATGTGATAGATAAGGTTGGATTTAAATCTGCCATCTTGATCTTTCTATTCTATGGGCCATCAGTTTTCTCTTCCCTTTTTCTTCTTATTCTGTGCTAAACTGAGTGTATTTCATTAATCTATTTTATCTCCATTATTGGTTTATTGTTATACATTCTTGTGTCTTGTTTTGTTTTTGTTTACTTTAGGGTTTTAGTATACATCTTTAACTTTTTAGTCTGCCTTCAAGTAACATTATACCCCTTCACATATACTAGAAGAAACTTACAAGAGTATATTCACTTTCCCCTCTCCCATTCTATGATCTTTACATCTACCTATATGATAAACCCCACAACATATTAGTTTTTCTTTAAGCAATTCTCCTTTTCAGAGATTTTTTAAAACAATGGATAAATAGGTGAAGTATAAATGGTGAATAAAAAGATGGTGAAGTCTCTAAATATTCTCTATTAATTACCATAAGCCCAAGAATAATGAGAAGTCTTTTTATATACTTACCTACATATTTATCATTTTCAGTGCTCTCTATCCCATTGAATAGGTGCAGATTTTCTTCCAGCATCACTTTCCTTTTGCCTGAAGGTTTTCATTTAATAGTGCTGGTCTGCTAGTGATTAATCCATCCAACTTTTGTATCTTTTTATTTCACCTTCATTTTTAAACAATATTTTCATAAGGTATAGAATCCTAAATTGGCAGTTTTGTTTTGTTTTGTTTTGTTTAAGTACTTTAAATATTTTTGTCCAATATTTTATGGCTTACACATTGTTTCCAACAAGAGGTTTGCTATTCTTATTTTTGTTCTTCTATTTGTAATGTGTCTTTTCTCTCTGGCTGCTTGCTATAGATTGAATGTCCCCTCCAAATCTCATGTTGAAATTTAATCCACGTTGTATCAGTATTAAAAGGGTGAGAAATCCAACTATAGTATTTGAAAGGTGAAGCCTTTAAGAGGCTATTGGATGACAAGGGCTATGCCCAAATGAGTGAATTAATCCACACAGATTAATGGATTAATGGGGTATCATGGGAGCAGACTAGTGGCTTTACAAGAGGAAGAAAGCATGTTAACATGCTCTTACCATCTCACTGTTTAATACTCTGTGCCACATCTAGACTCTTCGGAGAGTCCCCACCAAGAAGACCCTCAATAAATGTGCTGCCTGGATCTCAGACTTTCCAGCCTCCATAACTGTAAGAAATAAATTTTGTCTCTTTATAAATTACCCTGTTTCAGGTATTCTAAGTGACAAAAACTAACTAATGCACTGCTTTTAAGATTTGCTCTTTATTGCTGATATTAAGCAATTTGATTATAATGTGCTTGGTGTCATTCTCTTCCTGTTTCTTGTGCCTAAGCTTCATTGAGCTTGTTGGATCTGTGGGTTGATAATGTTTATCACATTTGGAAATTTTTCAACTATTATTTCTTCAAATGTTTTTTGTTCTCTCCTTCTGGAACTCCAATTACTTGTATATTAAGCTGTTTAAAGTTATCCCACAGCCCATTGATACTCCTTTTTCTTAAAATCTTTTTATTCTCTGTTTTATCTTGCAGTTTCCATTTGCTACATCTTTAAATTCACTGTTCTTTTGCAATGTCTCATAATTCCTTTTAATTACATACATTTTTAATTCCATCCACTTTTCATCTTAGACATCATGCTTTTTATCTCTAACAGTTCATGTTGAATTCTTTTTTATATTTTTATCTTTCATAATCTGTTCATGCTTCCTTCTGCCTTATTGAATGTATAGTATATATGTATAACAGTTGTTTTAATGTCCTTGTTTATTAATCCCTTCATTTGTGCCATTTCTTAGTCTGTTTTTAACTAACTGATTTTTCTCATTATGGCTCATCTTTTTGCACATCTGAAAATTTTTTATTTAGATATCAGACATTGTGATTTTACATTGATGAATAATTTTATTTTTAGTTTTCCAAGTACTTTTGAGTTTTGATCTGGGACACAGTTATTTGGAAACAGCTTGGTTCTTTGGAGGTTTGGTTTTATACTTTCTTAGGCTGGATAATGACAGCCTTTCATCTAGGGCTAATTTATCTCTGTGACTGAGGCAATACCACTCTGAGTACTCAACTCAAAGCTCAATATATTACAAGGTTTCTACACTCAGGATATTTGGGAATGTTAATTAGTCCCACTCTGTGTGAACACCAGGAATTGTTCTACCTTCTATTTCCGTGGTTCTTTCCTCAGTCTTAGGTAGGTTTCATACATGCATGCAGTGTGAAATGATCAGTACTCAGTTTAGGCTCATGTGGAATCCCCCGAAGATTTCCAGAGATTTCTTTTTGTACACTCTCTCCTCTCTGGAATTCTGTCTTGCAAATTCTAGCTGCCTTAGTCCCCCAGAATTCTCAACTCTATCTCCTCAACTCAGAGTAGCCATTGGGCTGTATTGGGGCACTATTCATTAGGAAGAAGTCACTAGGTCCAGCCCAGATTCAAGGAGAGGGGATTACACAAGAAAAGGAAACAGAGATCATTAGGTGACATCTTAAAAGCTGTCTACCACAGATGCTGTATTCTGATGTAATGTCCAGGAATCTTTGGGCAGGACTTTAAAATGTTCATCAAATATTTTTGGCTTTCTATCTTTTAGGAATTGCAATTCCTGACCCCCTTATTATTACTTGGAGCCCATGTAACTAGTTTTGGCCAGTGAATTATAAGCAACCATTAATTGCCAGTGCAAGACCCTCCTGAGCTGTCTTTGTCTCTGCCACAAAACCCAGAAATGTTTCTCACACTAAATACAAAAATCAACTCAAAATGCATTAAAGACTTAAATGTAAGACCTGAAACTGTAAAATACTAGAAGAAAACATAGGGGGAAACCTCTACCATGTTGGCCCAGGCAAGGACCCCAATAGCATAGGCAACAAAAGCTAAAACAGACAAATGGAATTGCATCAAACTAAAAATCTTCTGCACAGCAACGGAAACAATTCACAGAGTGAAGAGACAACCCATGGATTGGGAGAAAATATTTACAAACCATACATCTAATAATGGGAAAATATTCAAAATATATAAGAAACTCAAACAGCCTAATAATAACAAAACAAATAACCCAATTTAAAAACGGGCAAGGGACCTGAATAGACATTTCTCAAAAGAAGACATACGACTGGACAACAGATATATGAAAAAATGCTTAACATCACTAATCATTAGAAAAATGAAAATTAAAACCACAATGAGATATATCACCTCACACCTGTTATGATGGCTATTATCAAAAAGACAAAAGATAACAAGGATTGTCAAGGATGTGGAGAAAAGAGAACCCTGTATACTGTTCGTAGGAATGTAAATAATGCAGCCATTATCGAAAATAGTATAGAGGTGCCTCAGAAAACTAAAAATAGAATCACCATATGATCCAGAAATCCCACTTCTGGGTATATTTTCAAAGGAATTGAAATCAGCAAGTAGAAAAGATATCTGCACTCCCACATTCACTGCAGAATTATTCACAATAGCTAATACATGGAAGCAACCTAAGTATCCATCAACAGATGAAGACATAAAGAAAATTTGGTATATATACACATTGGAATACTATTCAGTCTTTAAAAAGAAGAAAATTCTGTCATTTGCAATGACATAGATGAACCTGGAGGACATTAAGCTAAGTGAAATAAGCCAGTCATAAGAAGACAAATACTGTTAATGAGCTTTACTTAATCATTCCACAATGTAATCATACATTAAAACATCAATTTTAGGGCCGGCCCGGTGGCGCACTGGATAAGTGCGCCGCTTGGGAAGCGCGGCGGCGCTCCCGCCCAAGGGTTCGGATCCCACATACAGACTGGTTCCCGCTCACTGGCTGAGCGAGGCGCGGGAGCAACACTGAGGGTTGCGGTCCCGTTGCCGGTCCCCGGCCCGGTACGGGGGCAACACTGAGGGTTGCGATCCATTGCCGGACACGGAAAAAAGACAAAAGACAAAAAAAAAAAAAAACCATCAATTTTATACCATAAACATATACAGTTATTATTTATCAATGTAAAATAAAATAAACCAGAAATGGAACAAATAATGGTAACTCATCAGCCTCGGTGCTAGATGAAGGATAACATAAAGCATAGCCCCCAGGAACCCCTCAATGGACATGTATCATGTGCAAAAGAATAAACATTTGTTGTTTTATACCACTGAGATTTGGGAATTGGTTGTTACCACAGCATAGCAAAGTTTATCCTGACTTATACAGACTTAGGTCCAGACTTAGGAACTGCCATCAGAAAACCTGAAATATAGTCACTATCTTAGTGGTCAAAAGCAGCAATTGACAAGGAAACTGCTGTTGGAAGCTGAAATGATAGTAATCTGTGTTATTCAGTGACATACCTATTGGAAAAAAAACCTTTGGAAAACTCTGTGATAAACTAGAAGGCAGATGATTCTTTAAGTTCATTACTTAATAAACTTAAATGCCAGGGCAAGAAGTTGGAAAACAGAATGTTAATAACATGTAGGTTCCTATTGACTGTGTTTATCAAGTTATATGAGAAAGAGAAGAGTTCAGAAACAGCAGTGTGTGAGCAAGAATAAAATTTGATACAGCACACTAAATTCAAATTATATTTAAATGACAACTTGGAAAGCTATAGAAGTATATTTTCATGGAACACATTTTACTTCCTTTCAGAACTTTGTAGCATTTTTTTCAATGTCTTCCAGTACTGAATGTGCTATAGCTGAATCTAAAGCAGACTAATCGTTTTTTCTCCACTCCACTCCCCCTTTTGTTTCTTGCCCGAGGAGCTAAAGAACTCTTTCTTTATTCTGAAAATTTTCTAAATTACCCAGGATATATCCCTTGGTATTGATTCTTCTACAGAAATTTTGCCATGGAAGATGGTGTATGCTTTTAATCTATAGGGGTTTTTTTTTCCTTTATTATTTTTTATATCATTAAGCACATTTATTCTTCCATTTGTGTGTTCTCTTTTTCAGGGGAATGTATTAATCTTGTGTTGAGCAATCTTTGTCTCTTTCATATATATTATCTTCTAATAGCTTTAATATCTTTGTTCTTCAATTCAGCATTTTCCAAGATTATCTCAAGCCTTCCCTCTATGTCAGTAATTTGATTTTCTTCTATATAGTCTTCTCCTTCATGCTTTTAAGAATTATTCATTAGTTCTTTAAGATGGGCATTTTGGTCTTCAGTTAATTTCCTTAGTTCTTCTATCTACGTTTTATTTCAGTTTTTTCTTCAAATATTTACTTACTATCTACCGTATATCAGACAAGATTCTAGGTACTAGGGATATAGCAGTGGACAAAAAAGGCAAGACTAAGCCTTTGCAGAGCTTATTTCTCAATATATCATCTTAGCATTTTGTCTCTAAGGTCCTTAGTGTATTCATATTATTATTGAGTCTTCTACAGCACAAAGTACATATGATCAGTTTTCTTTTCTGCCCCCTTAGGTTTTATTCCAGATCATGTACTTTGTCCATCTTTTTATGTTTCCCTCCTTTCTTCCTCCCTTTTATAGTAATAGTCTGCATGGTTCTCAATGATTTTTTTCTCTTGCTCATATTTAGCATGTGAAATTCTGTCCAATGTCTTTGTTCAGTGTGTTAATACTATTGAACCCCAAAATCTCAGTGGCTCCAACCAAAAACATTTTTCTTGCTTATAAGACTGTGAATAGCCTACTGTTCAGCTGATCTCTACTTGGCTAACCTGGATTTGCCTATACTGAGGTCCTGAAATGCCTGGTATGTAAAATTCTACCTTACTTGACTCTTAAGCAGAATTGTCTTTCAATCTGATTCTTTCCAGACTGAAGTTATTGATGAAACTTGTTAGAACTTTCTTAATTTAACTTCTTTCTCATATATGGCTTCTGGAGAATAATGACTGGGACTGTATGAGGGGTAGAGCTCTGCAGAGTCCAGANTAAAACAGACAAATGGAATTGCATCAAACTAAAAATCTTCTGCACAGCAACGGAAACAATTAACAGAGTGAAGAGACAACCCATGGATTGGGAGAAAATATTTACAAACCATACTTCTAATAATGGGAAAATATTCAAAATATATAAGAAACTCAAACAGCCTAATAATAACAAAACAAATAACCCAACTTGAAAATGGGCAAGGGACCTGAATAGACATTTCTCAAAAGAAGACATATGACTGGACAACAGATATATGAAAAAATGCTTAACATCACTAATCATTAGAAAAATGAAAATTAAAACCACAATGAGATATATCACCTCACACCTGTTAGGATGGCTATTATCAAAAAGACAAAAGATAACAAGGGTTGTCAAGGATGTGGAGAAAAGAGAACCCTGTATACTGTTCGTAGGAATGTAAATAATGCAGCCATTATTGAAAATAGTATAGAGGTGCCTCAGAAAACTAAAAATAGAATCACCATATGATCCAGCAATCCCACTTCTGGGTATATTTTCAAAGGAATTGAAATCAGCAAGTAGAAAAGATATCTGCACTCCCACGTTCACTGCAGAATTATTCACAATAGCTAATACATGGAAGCAACCTAAGTATCCATCAACAGATGAAGACATAAAGAAAACTTGGTATATATACACAATGGAATACTATTCGGTCTTTAAAAAGAAGAAAATTCTGTCATTTGCAACAACATAGATGAACCTGGAGGACATTAAGCTAAGTGAAATAAGCCAGTCCCAAGAAGACAAATACTGTTAATGAGCTTTACTTAATCATTCCACAATGTAATCATACATTAAAACATCAATTTTATACCATAAACGTATACAATTATTATTTATCAATGTAAAATAAAATAAACCAGAAATGGAACAAATAATGGTAACTCATCAGCCTCGGTGCTAGATGAAGGATAACATAAAGCATAGCCCCCAGGAACCCCTCAATGGACATGTATCATGTGCAAAAGAATAAACATTTATTGTTTTATACCACTGATATTTGGGGGTTGGTTGTTACCACAGTATAACAAAGTTTATCCTGACTTATACAGACTTAGGTCCAGACTTAGGAACTGTCATCAGAAAACCTGAAATATAGTCACTACCTTAGTGGTCAAGCAGCAATTGACAAGGAAACTGCTGTTGGAAGTTGAAATGATAGTAATCTGTGTTATTCAGTGACATACCTATTGGAAAAAAACCTTTAGAAAACTCTGTGATAAACTAGAAGGCAAATGATTCTTTAAGTTCATTACTTAATAAACTTAAATGCCAGGGGAAGAAGTTGGAAAACAGAATGTTAATAACATGTAGGCTCCTATTGACTGTGTTTATCAAGTTATATGAGAAAGAGAAGAGTTCAGAAACGGCAGTGTGCAAGCAAGAATAAAATTTGACACAGCACACATAAATTCAAATTATATTTAAATGACAACTTGGAAATCTATAGAAGTATATTTTCATGGAACACATTTTACTTCCTTTCAGAACTTTGTAGCATTTTTTCAAATAAACTTAAATGCCAGGGGAAGAAGTTGGAAAACAGAATGTTAATAACATGTAGGTTCCTATTGACTGTGTTTATCAAGTTATATGAGAAAGAGAAGAGTTCAGAAACGGCAGTGTGCAAGCAAGAATAAAATTTGACACAGCACACATAAATTCAAATTATATTTAAATGACAACTTGGAAATCTATAGAAGTATATTTTCATGGAACACATTTTACTTCCTTTCAGAACTTTGTAGCATTTTTTCAATGTCTTCCAGTACTGAATGTGCTATAGCTGAATCTAAAGCAGACTATTGTTTTTTCTCCACTCCACTCCCCTTTTTGTTTCTTGCCCGAGGAGCTAAAGAAGTCTTTCTTTATTCTGAAAATTTCCTAACTTACCCATGATATATCCCTTGGCATTGATTCTTCTACAGAAATTTTGCCATGGAAGATGGTGTATACTTTTAATCTATAGGGGGGTTTTTTTCATTTATTATTTTTTATATCATTAAGCACATTTATTCTTCCATTTGTTGTGTTCTCTTTTTCAGGGGAATGTATTAATCTTGTGTTGAGCAATCTTTGTCTCTTTCATATATACTATCTTCTAATAGCTTTAATATCTTTGTTCTTTGCTTCAGCATTTTCCAAGATTATCTCAAGCCTTCCCTCTATGTCAGTAATTTGATTTTCTTCTATATAGTCTCCTTCATGCTTTTAAGAATTATTCATTAGTTCTTTAAGATGAGCATTTTGGTCTTCAGTTACTTTCCTTAGTTCTTCTATCTCCGTTTTATTTCAGTTTTTTCTTCAAATATTTATTTATTATCTACTGTATATCAGACAAGATTCTAGGTACTAGGGATATAGCAGTAGACAAAAAAGGCAAGACTAAGCCTTTGCAGAGCTTATTTCTCAATATATCATCTTAGCATTTTGTCTCTAAGGTCCTTAGTGTATTCATATTCTTATTATTGAGTCTTCTACAGCACAAACTACATATGATCAGTTTTCTTTTCTGCCCACTTAGGTTTTATTCCAGGTCATGTACTTTGTCCATCTTTTGTATGTTTCCCTCCTTTCTTCCTCCTTTTTATAGTAATAGTCTGCATGGTTCTCAATGATTTTTTGTCTTGCTGATATTTAGCATGTGAAATTCTGTCCAATGTCTTTTTTCAGTGTGTTAATACTATTGAACCCCATAATCTCAGTGGCTCCAACCAAAAACATTTTTCTTGCTTATAAGACTGTGGATAGCCTACTGTTCAGCTGATCTCTACTTGGCTAACCTGGATTTGCCTATACTGAGGTCCTGAAGTGGCTGGTATGTAAAATTCTACCTTACTTGACTCTTAAGCAGAATTGTCTTTCAATCTGATTCTCTCCAGACTGAAGTTATTGCTGAAACTTGTTAGAACTTTCTTAATTTAACTTCTTTCTCATGTATGGCTTCTGGAGAATAATGACTGGGACTGTATGAGGGGTAGAGCTCTGCAGAGTCCAGAATACCAGGTGAACTGGTGCCATAGTTCACTGATACAGACCTACTCACATGACTGCCTACAAACTGAAACAAGATTTGCAAATTTTGGAAGCCCCAGACTTTGGTACTTCAACATCAAGACCTGAAGTGCCTGACTGCACCTCCACCACTAACCACATGCTCACCAATAAGCAGATGAGATTAAATCCAACAACTGCAAAACTTGCTTGATTAAAAGCTGCCTATTAATCACTATTAATCTGCCTATTAATCATTAAGAGATATAAATACCAAGGTGAAAAATATCCAAATGGAAACGTGGAAGAGTTTCAGCAACATAACAACCCATTGCAACTTCAGATTAAGCAGGCATCAGAGAAATGTAATAACTATTACTTGTCCTGGTGGGGAAATAAGGTGTTCTAATGAATTGAATATTAAAATATCCAAATGGAAACGTGGAAGAGTTTCAGCAACATAACAACCCATTGCAACTTCAGATAAGCAGGCATCAGAGAAATGTAATAACTATTACTTGTCCTGGTGGGGAAATAAGGTGTTCTAATGAATTGAATATTATGGTTCATTATTACCACACAATATAAGTTAACTTTTTATTAAATACAGAAGATTTCTTAGAGTTTTGTGGTTCCTCATAATTGTTAATGGAAAATGTTAACTCATTAAATATTCGCTTGAGTTTTTAATTGAAATCTGGTCTAATTCGATCAACAAAATTTTACAGTATTTTTCAATGTTTGACAATTTTAAGGAGTTGGTAAGTTTCAGGAATGCCTGATTTTTCAATCTTCCTCTTCTATCTCATCTAAACATTGTACATATGTTAAATGCTTAGTTTTAATGCCATTTGTTCCATCAGACTTCTATTTATTCATCTACATCTTCATTCACTAAATCCTAATACACTCATACTCAGCGCCACACAGTATTGTAAATCATTAAGTATTTCTAAGAAGCTTAGATTGTAAGCTTCTTGGAGCTGGATCTATCCTAATTTCTTTTCAACCCTCCAGAGGACCTAGAAGTTAATATTGGGAGTATACCACGTTCAACAAATACTGGTTGGATCTCTTAACTTAGCTTTGCCACTTTTGTCCAAGTGTGTGACTACCTAGGTTTCGCTGTGCCCTGACATATATATTTGGGGGTTCTTTGTGCTCATCGACATTGTTCGGTTTTTTTAAGAACAAAGGATTTGTAGGGCAGAGATGCTGAGGCAGAGTCCCGTGGAATCTGAATAAACGGAATTTGACCCACCACCCAGAGTGTTGAGACTATGCACAAAGACTAAACCTCGGCCCATGAACAATTTAAAGATACATATTTAAAATTATCACTCCAAAGCCTAGTTACCCGCCAGTTACCCCGGCCTCCGGAGCTGCCGATGCTCAAAGATGTTCACAAGGCAGCGAGGATCTGCGGTCCCTAGGCCCAGTCGCTATGGTAACGGTGAGACGCAAGGGCACTTACGCTACCTTCTAACGACACACCTTAGCCTGAACCTAGAGAAGTGCTTAGCGACGGCAGCGACTTGCGGCAGCAGCCTGACTTACGGCCGCGCCCTCGCGGAAGCAGTTACGGGCTAATGCGAAGGCGAGCGCAGGCTTGCAGGTTCCCTAGGGTGGCCGCGCTGCAGCATGACCCAGTCGGTGGTCGTACAGGGTGAGCTACGCCGGGCGGGTGGGGACCCGGTCGCCGCCGAGCCCACCAGCCTTGTTTCCTGCGTAATGTCCATTCTCTTTCCTTCCTTTCCCTGGTCGCAGTCGGCCAGTGCGGAAACCAGGTCGGCTGCTGCTTCTGGGACCTGGCGCTGAGAGAACACGCCGCTGTCAACCAGGTACCTGCCCCGTCGCCGGGAGCCCCCATCGCCTGTCACCGAGGTCTTCCAACAAATAAGCAGAAAATACTCTATTTGAGCTTTTAGCTGACCGATATAAGTTGTGCGGAATCTTCTCAGTAAGGGACATAATGGCTTTTAAACGTTTGTTGCTGTTAGACACACACTAGAGACTAAAAGAACACTGGCCAGAGACCTTAGTCTTGACAGTTTTCCTAATTCTCAGGGTCTCCTCTTCTTGTGAAGAGCAGTGAGATAATATATGTGAAAGTACACGTGTGGTTATTATATTCCTTCATTTAACCAGTCGGCTTTTTAAATGATCACCAAGTATCCAGAGAAAACTCTCATTTGATGCACCTGTTTTACAACCCTATGGGGGATACTTTCTTCATTACCGCCTGATGAACTTAATCTGTAGCTCTCATGGCATTTACTCTCGTCTAGGAGACTGGAAGAATCAGTCCAAGCATTTTGTGATACTTGATTTTTCTTATCATAGCCACATACTAGCTGTTACAGTGAGATTATTAAAATTGAACAGACTTCATTTGGTGAAGAGGCAAAACTTAAATGCTATAAATATATATTTTTTTCTTTTTAGAAGGGAATTTATGATGAGGCAATAAGCAGCTTCTTTAGAAATGTGGATACCAGGTAAGATGGGGTTAAAAACTATATCACAGAGCCTGATGATCTTTTCATGTCAACAGATTGGGAGAAAATTCTTCAAAGGACAATAAAAAGTCGATAGCTGTGAAGTTTTTGTTTTTCTCACTATTGAAAGCATATTTATCCTCACTATTAAATCATTAATATTCTCAAATCATTCTGCAGAACAGAACAACAGATTTCTGTTTAAGGTGATATTAAGGAATGAAAAGAACATTTAGCATGATTCCTTTTAACTTAAACTTGAAATAAAGTTTCACTAAAGAAAAGCTGAAATTTTTCCTGAGGGTGTCTTGTTTATGCATCCAGTAATGGCTAACTTTTGAAACAAAAATATATTGTTTACATTTCTCTGATATTATTTGCAGTCAGGAATATTTGCTTTAAGTGTAGAATGTGCTAAAAATTAGAAAAGCAGTTGTCAGATTACTTTTTGTTTATTTGATAAAGGGTAAGTATGATATATCTTTTATCTGAAAGAGTAATTTAAGTTGACATTCAGGTTATGTCCAGAAGCTTTTAATGTTAAATCATTAAGTTCATGCATTTTCAAAATGCTTCATAAAACTAACTGTAGTGGGCTTAAACTGTAAAAACATATACTTAATATCAGGCTTTAATCTAATTCAGTAGAAATTCCAGTTCTAGTTTGAATTAGTCAGCTGGGTGTTTGAGCCAGTTATCTTCTGGGGAAAACTAATTAGTCCCCACTTTCTGAGTTAATTCCATAATCTGGTATTCAGGCTTGCGAACTCAAACTTTGTTGTTGGCACCTTGAGAATGGGTCCAGTGCTCCAGTACAGTCAAATTAACCAAACTCAAAGAAATGGGAGACTAAAAAGCAAAAACTCAGGTAGTAATTGGCATTAGGAACTATAACTCTGAAAGACCAGATACTCATTTCCTATCATAGGCACATTCTCTTTTGTAGGATATCTACCTGAAAAGCAACATAATAATCAGAAAGTTGCTTGGTGAACATGGAATCAGACCAAAGAAAGTTATGTGTATTACCTTAATGACCAGGAGTCATTTATTGTATGGTGATACCTGTCATATAGACTAGATTCCCTCTTATTTGTGACCCAGAACATCCCTTCCCCTAAATACTGTTAGGAGATTCAAATTTGCTTTTTTAATACTTCCTTTCATGTGCTCCCTTGCTAAGTTCCTACTCACACCCCCTTTTTTTTTTTTCTTGATAGCCAATCTTTTCATTGAGTATTACATAGTTGAGACTCAATCTGGAAGCTTTTCTTCTTAATAAGGTGACTTTACATAACTACTCTCATCTGCTCTTTGTTTTATTCTTTAACCTGAGATCATTCTTATTTTCCTGATATCAATTTTGGGAAGGAGGAAAGAAGTGGTATACATCTTGCTCTTCTTTCTGTGTACTGTCAACACATACAGCATCTGTTCCACAAGTTAGTATGAAAAATCTTTTTTAAAAAGAGACCACATCTTCATATATACTTCTTTATCAAATTATCATACCTTTTTAATAGCATGATGGGAATTTTACCTATACCAGTGGTTTAGCGGACCTTTTCTATAAAGGACCATATAATAAATATTTAAGGTTTTTGTGAACCATAAGTTTTGTGTTACAGCTACTTGACTCTGCCCTTGTAGCATGAATGCAGGCATAGATAGTATAGCCATGTCACTTGACAATAGGGGCACATTCCAAGAAATGCCTCATTAGGTGATTTTGTTGTTGTGCAAGCATCATAGAGTGTACTTACACAAACATAGATGGTATAGCCTATACAGGTAAGCTTTATGGTATAGCCATTATAATGTTATGGGACCACCACCATATTTACAGTCCATCCTTGACCCAAACATTAGGTGGAGTAAGACTATACATAAATGAATGGGCATGGCTGTATTTGAATAAAACTTTATTTAGGAAAACAAGCAGCTAGTTGGATTTTACATGAGGACCATAGTTTACCAGCCTCCTGACCTATGGCATCATCTATATTTAACTCAGCTTCCTTCATACAATGGTATTTGAAAAGGTTCATAGAAAATGGAATTAAAAGATAACATGAATCTTTCCATGAACTTTTTGAAGACCCTTCGTATATTCTGTCTTCCTGTGAATTATCTTTATTGATCCATACACTGTTTGTAGATTTCAGTATTTTGGTAATGTACATTCAATATGAAATTCTAGGAACACCTAGGTACTCAGTGGTATATAACTGGTATATCAGTTGATATGTGTTTGTCTGCAACAGGAAATGTTGGCTAAAGCGAGAAAGGTTCCCTTTTATCTCACAGACAGATCTGGAAGTCGGATGTTGTAAATTCGGTGAAATGCCTCAAAGACCTAGATACTGTTCCAGCATCCTTAGTGTGTTGGTTTTTTGTCCTCATGTTTATTATTTCATGACTTTAAAATGTTAGTCTCTACTCCAGGAATCACATCCATATTCATTTTTGAGGCAGGAAAAAAGAAAAAGGTCGGTACCAACTACATCTGGGGTTTTTTTTGTTGGAATAGCTTCCCAGAATGCCTCCTCTTTCTCTCATTGGCTAGAAACAGATTACATGGCCAGCCCTAATTACAAAGAAAGCCAGGGAAATAAGTGCCTCACTTTTTCAGCCTAATGGGATGTTGGCCAGGGAGGTGGTTAGGAGTGGTTGTGTCTGCATCACCTGGCCTATAAGCGGCCTTATTATATAAGTGGAAGTTAACTTTATTACCTGGTAGCACTATTAGCCATGGAAGATCTATGACCTTTTCTCATTTTTTTTATCTTTCAGAGTGGTTGGTGATGGTGGCAGTATTTCCAAGGGAAAAATATGTTCTTTAAAAGCACGAGTAAGATATATACTCTTGGATTCTTACATTGTGTGTGTTTTTGAAATAACTATACGTCTATAACTGTCATGACAATAAAATGTTACTTCTCAAATTTAAAAAACTTACTCAGCCACATTTAACATAAATATAACTAAGTAGACATATACATTTGTGTCCACCAGAAACATTAGGAGGGAAATTTTATACTTAAAAATACTGTATATTTAGCATTTTTTCCTAAATGTTTCAGGGGAGAAATAGATGTCTGGATATATAACAAAATGAACCTTCTCAAATCTAAGGATCTGAAATACATACGTAATAAATACATACAGGTTATTTTCATTTAAAGATAATGGAAGATTTATTTGCATCAGAGTTGCTATCAGGACAAAGCATGGAACAGCTACATTATAGTGAATAAATAACATAACCGTGTAAGTTCTCCTGAACAAAAATGCTTTGAGTCAATAGTCCATGTTTATAGTCTTAAGCTCATTCCAGCAACATTACTGCAGTTGTTTCTCTACAACAAGCTGCTTTTTCTGACTATTGATCAGTAATCTTTGACTACAACGAAAAAGAAAGGCAGTTTAAATGCTGTGGAAGGAACTGAGATGCTAAGGATCAGTCTTGGTATAGTGGCTAAAGAAGAGAGCAATAGTGTTGTGGCACCTAGGAACCATCTCCTTGTATCTGCAATCTCTGATGTCCTTGGAAAATAAAATTTAGGGTAGAGATCATGTGTTTTTAGGCTGATAATTGATTGACATTTAGTATACTCCCTAATGTACAGAGAGCTAGCATCCCAATCAAAGCCTCGGAGAGAAAAAGTCTGACATTTCCTAGACTACTCTTGATTTGAGTTCTTTCCTACCACCATATCAGAGAGCAGGGTATGGAGGAAGTGCTATTAGGACAGAATAAATCAATGTTTCTGTAGCCTTTGACTTTCATCCAAGAAGGTACTCTTCCACTTTCTCCTTAGGAACTCTTGGTATTACATGGCTGTGATCACTGAAGAGTCCAGGCTTCACGAGATAACTTGGTGCTTGGGTCCCTCCACTGTGTCCAGTATCTTAGGTTAATAGGCAAATACTCAGAATTTTGTAAATCCTGTTATTAGGGGAAAGCCAGAAGGCTATTAGCAGGTGGCTGTGGAAGGAAATATAAACATCAAATCCTGGAACAGTTGTGACTCCTAAGTACCCAGAATACTCTCATAAAATTTAGTTAATTTCCAAAGGAAAAACAAATCAAGGGCCTTATGGGACTAAGGAAGGAATGTAAGTGATTAGGACAGTGATGATTCTATTAAAACACTTCAGGAGGTACCTGAATGTCAGTTTGTATTCTGCATATTACTTCCCTTGCCAGATTGCAAGGTAATTGAGGGTGTGTTTTTAATGTTCCACAAATCATGTCAATAAATCTGTTTTGGAACAGGGCTAGTATAAGTTAATTTAGTTCTTGTGACCACGTAGCATTAAACAGTTACTACATGCATTGTTATAAAAGCTTTGTATCAAGCTTTGTTTATAATCTTACACAACGTGTAGTATTACAGTTTCCCCATATGGTGAAGTCCCTCTTGTGGTTGGTTAGGTGCTAAAGTCCTCATTTAAGGTAAAAATTGTATATTATCAGAAATATCCTTGAAAAATTTCTAAAATTGCCAGTACATAACCCTGTACAGTCCTCTGTACGTAGAGTATGTATGTATAATTGCCATAAAGAAGTACATTTGTAAAACAGTTCTATAGTCTTTTTAATATACTGCTATATTATTTTAGTTGTGTATCTTACAGTAAGTAGCATAGTTTAAACAAATAAAGTCACAGAATTTAAATGTGCATAAATTGTAACTTCATTTTAGTCAGAACTCTATAAATATCAAGCTTGCCTGTCTCCCTTCAATAGAGTATAGAGTTTGGTGGCTGAGAGTGAAGATTACAGCAAGGTTAGCTAGGTTTGAATCTCAGCTCTACCACTTACCAGCCGGGTGATCATAGCCAGGTTATTTAACTTTTCTAAGCCTTAGTTTCCTAGTATAAAATGGGGATGATAGTACCTATGCATAGGGTTGTAAGGTTAAATTGTTGATACAAAGTTTTTAGAACAGTGCATGTAGTAACTGCTTAATGTTATATGATCACAAGAACTGAAAAAGTCCATAAACCGAGCACTTCTGTGACAATCAAAGAGTTAACAAATAGTTTTATAATAGACCCTATGTTATTTCATTATTTTTTGCAGTTTTGCTTTTTAATTTAACTATTTTACTTTTCCACTCTTCTTCCTCACTATAGAATATATGGAACGTAAAATACAAAGAAGTGGGAAGAATGGGCTGCTTATATGTCCAGTCTTTCTATTTTTCTTTCCATAGTTAATTTTATGTTCTATATTCTCATTTTCTTAGTAGTGTAGGTTATCTCCCATGTCAATAAAGGTTGTGGTAATGAATTTGATTATGAATTACTTAGGGGAAGGGACCCTATTGTCACCTATGACTGACAACTGTCCAGTGCCCTGGCTTTACATAGAATAGTAAATTTACTGATTGAATTGGACAGTTTTGGGCTGTGATATGTAAAGAGTGACATGGTTGTTCCTAGTGAGCAAATGCACTGATACACCCTATATTTATTGAGAACTGTTTCTGGTTAAGGTTACTTTCTAGATTTCTGAGACCTTGTTAGAAATTCAGTTGAGAGGATTATTTGGTTCCTTCTCCTTGCCGTCCCTTTGGTATTTTGGAGTGGGATAAAAGAGTTTAGAATCCACCTTTTATTTGGATTCAACTTTTCGAGCAGGGTGAAATTATTTTTTAATTCTTAAAACAGAGTCTACATGAAGATTTTTATTAAGCTTAAACTAAAAAGAACAATGCAACTTTTAGATCATAAATTCTTTTCATTTATAGAGTGAATAAAGGAAAATATGCTAATTAAATTTTATTTCTCTTTCTCAGGCTATCTTGATTGATATGGAAGAAGGAGTAGTGAATGAAATTCTGCAGGGACCACTGAGAGATGTATTTGATAGTAAGCAGCTCATCACTGATATTTCTGGCTCAGGAAATAATTGGTGAGAATATGCTGGACATAAAAATTGCATGTCATCTGAAAAAAATGACTAATCTGTCCTTCATTCTGATAGGTCCTGCTGAAATGAAAGCAGCATGTAACTTGCCACCCATAAAGCCAGGCCATTCAGCCCATCATCTTTTCCTTAAGTGGTGTTTCACAGTGCTTGGAAGCCACCTGTGTTTAATCTTACTCTAGTTCATTCTCATTTTTTGTTTTTAAGATGAATCGTGAAAAACTGATTTGCTAAATTCCTCTTATAAATTGATTTTTGTGTAACACCGACAAAAGTTTTAAGTACTTTTATAAACTGTTCTCTTACCTATATTATTTGTCTGTCTCAAGTTCTCCAATTGGTCAAATGTAATAGAATTGATACAGAGATGCAAGTCAGACCAGTGTCCTAGCATTCAAGCTGAGCCTGAAGCTGTTTTGGCCCTTAAATATATAATGGCCTCCTCTCTTTAATGGGGAAAAAAGTTCCAATAGTGATCATTTAAGAATTCACCTTGAGACTGTTTTTGATGTTCTTTTTAAAAAATTAAGTTGCTCCTTGTTATTTGCAAATTTCATGTTTATTATTTTTACCTCTTTGTACCCAACCCCTCAGGTTTATAATGTGGAGTAATATATAATTTTACTAAAGCATTAATTTGAATCTTATGTTCCAGGAGATACATTTGGGGAGAACCAGTCACTTAATAATTGAGCCCACCTGACTATCCAACTGGCTTTTCCCTAATTATTGTATAACTTATTATGTAAATTCTCAGTTACATCTGACTACATGTTATAGGAAAATCATCCTTATTTTTTAATTCATGTTAGTAATACTTGCAAATTTGGGCAGCCAAAGAGATTTGCAGAGTCTCATGAATATCAATTTTCTATGTGTCATTTCGTCTAATAGTAAAATGATGTGACTGTTTTTTTCCTGTATTTTAAATCAGAATATGTTAAATTAAAATTTTTTATTTTCAATGTCTTTCTAGTTGACTGCATTCTGCTTTTTAATATGTAAAATCCACTGCAGTTCAGAGTTTCTATAAATGGAGACGAGAAAAAAACTATGTAACTGAAATCTTGTTTTGTTTTAATTATATCTTAAAGGAAAGGTTGAAAAGATAAACTTAGAAAACCATAGTTTAATATCTATTGCCAATGAGCTGTCTTATCAGGATATTTAAGGATTAGAGATATGTAATATGTGTTAAATTTCTTATCTAGTGTCTTTAAGATATTATAATAGGATTTATTGACATGAAACAAGGATAGATTTCACTTAGTATAATAAAAATACTTTTTCAAATTCTATAATCTTTTCATTTAGATCAGAAATAATAAATGCAAGGATTTTTTTAATCTATATTTTTATTTTCAGGGCTGTGGGTCACAAAGTTTTTGGCAGTCTTTACCAAGAACAGATTTTAGAGAAACTCAGAAAGTCAGCAGAGCACTGTGATTGCTTGCAGTGTTTCTTCATAATACATTCCATGGGAGGAGGTAAAATTATTTACTCGTTTGCCTATAACAGTGTTAAAATGCGAGCGGGAATTCATTCTGCAAACATAAGTCTTGTTTTCAGGCCTATGCTTGATAAAGACAAAACTATTCAGAGTGTGTATGTGTATGTGTTTGGATGTATGTTCACAACCATTTTTTATCGTAAAATTTTGTGAAATTGTATCACTATTACCATTTTTTTTTAATTCAAGCCCTCTTAAGAGTCAACAGAAATATATTGGAAATTTTTCTTCTTCCTTTAGTTTCTTTTACAAAGTGTTCAGCCACATTTCAGTATATATGAGTTTGTGAGGAATGCCTGCTTTCTCCTCAGATTTTTCTTTGCAGTTCTGTATCCTAACTAGAGCTAAGCATTTCTGGCATGTTCACATGTGTGCTTGCCAAAGAATATCAATACCCTTTCTTTAATCACCTTCAGACCTTTCTCATCTTCAGTAAGAGAGAAAAAAAGTAAATGAAGTTCTTTCAGGCACTTCCTTTAAGTCATATCTTACATGGTAATTAATTGACTTGACCTGGAAATAAATGATCTGCATTGCTTTCTTTCCCCCGGGAAGCCTATACCTTAGAACTGAGGTATTTTGCTCCCCTGTTCCATGAAATAGAAACATTATAATTCACTAATTTTAAAACAATATTATCAACTTTTAAAAGAAAAAAATTGCCACTCTTCTTTTCTCCAAGCTGAAATTAAGGTCTTATATTCAGCAGGTTGTGTACAATTTCTTTTTATACATATTATTCACTACCATAGCATTTTAAAATTAAAGTTACAATTGCAATGTAATCATGCCTTTAGAAAACCATCATAATCATTAAATAAGCAACAAACTATCTTTGTACTATTGTTATTAACCTACAAGTTAGAGTAAGTTTTCAAACAATTTGATTTATAGTTCATTATGGTAGCTTTTTTTAATTCCTCTATTACCCATCATCTCAGAAGAATATACTTTATTAATAATTCACTGAAAGTGGCAAAAACAATTTAAATAATACTGGAGGTTAAAAGAAAGTTCTCCTTTCCTGTATCTAATCCCTTGTCCCTCTCCTCACAGGTGATCAGTTTGCAGGATTTTTTTTTATATCTATCCTTTCAGATATTTTCTATGCCTTTTAAATAATGTTTTAAAGTCAGTTTCTTATTGATGTTAAGGTGTTTAGTTATTACATACAGTCACTAGTGAACATCTGGTACATACATCTCTGTGCATTTGTGCCACTGTAGCTATAGGCAATATTCCTAGAAAGGAAGATGGGGCCCAAGAAAATGAACATTTTAAATTTTGATTGATTATTACTAAAATTACCTTTCTACAATATTGCACCAATTTCATGTTATTAGCAGCAAAATATAAGACTTTTCATTTCCCTACACTGTCACCAATGCTGCGTATTATGTGACATATATCTAATATGTTCAAAATAATATCTAGTTTTCATTTGCATTTCTTTAATTAGAAGAAAGGTTGAGCATCTTTACATCTATTTGCCATTAGTATTTATTTCTTGTATTATGAGTTACATATTTATATCCTTTTTCAATTTTTCTACTGCAGTATTTATATTTTTTGGTGGTTGTTTTTTGAGAATTAAAGAAATGTAGTCCTCCATCATGTATAGAAGATTTTTTCTTAGTTTGTCTTTTTATTTTGTTTATGAGTTTTTATAGAGAGAGAGAGAGAGACAGAAGTTTTGTTTATTTTTAGGGAAATCAAAACTATTTCTTTTTCATACTGCCTCTGGTTTTTTATAATGCTTAGAAAGTTTATCTCATTACAGAAGTTTTGTTTATTTTTAGGGAAATCTAAACTATTTCTTTTTCATACTGCCTCTGGTTTTTTATAATGCTTAGAAAGTTTATCTCATTAAAGATTACCTAACAAAACTCTCTCACTTTCATCTAGTATTTTCAGCATCCATAGCCTTTTAATATTCATCTACATGAGTTATTGCATTGGATTTTAAGCTGTCTTTTAACCAGATTAGTAAAAAATTCATTTTACATTACAACCCAGCATGTGTGCACACGCACATACAAACTGAAACAAAAAACAGAAAAAAGTGTTTACCACATTACATGTGCCACATTGATATTTTCTGCTGTCTTGTTTAAGGAAAGAAAAACTGGCACTAAGCTAATAATTAGTTTTACAGTCCACTAATGGTTCAAAGCCCACAGTTTGAAAAACACCAGGTTAGAGGATTCCAGCTTTCTGTAAGTTTTTAAAATTTTCTGACTTTATGTAAATATAACTTTGTGTGTCAAAAAGTTATCTTTAATGAGATTCCTAGAGCTTTTATATGGGTAGTGACAGAGTTTCATATTTGCAAATTTTGTGAATTCAAGGTGAACATGCTTAATTTTAAGTTGCTTAATGATATGATAGTGTTCTTCATCAAGATTTTATGCCTTTATATAGGACACCAAAGCTGTCAAGATAGTTTTTTTTTTTAAGTTGCTTAATATCAAGTGTAGACTGAATACCGTCTTAGTTGATTTTTTCACTGTCTGTTCTTTTGGCATCATATAGGTATAACTTAAATATGAAAAAGAGTGAAATATAGAAAGCCCTCCCAAACTCATGGGCAGAGCCAGAGATGGAATTCAGTACTTTAAGCCTCACTGCTCTGTGTTGCCTTCATGTCCTTATCTGAAGGTAGATTAGTTAGTATTTGATAACAGGAATAAGTTGAAAATTATTTCTGCAAATGAAACATAAAATTCCAAGTTCCTCACAATTATATTCTGAATCATTCATCCTATTTTGTCTTTTGAAATTTTAATCCTAGGAACAGGATCTGGACTTGGCACATTTCTTTTAAAAGTGCTTGAAGATGAATTCCCAGAAGTATACAGATTTGTGGCTTCAATTTATCCTTCCAGTGAGGATGATGTCATAACTTCACCTTACAATAGCATGTTGGCAATGAAGGAACTTAATGAGCATGCAGACTGTGTGTTGCCCATTGACAATCAAGTAAGAAATGACAGTGGTGGAACTTATAGACAAATTTTATATACATTCAGTCCTGTATTATGCTTATGTGTTTGTATGAAACATTCTCTTCACTTTTCAGCCTTCTCATCTGAGAGAAAAAATAAGAGTAAATTGTTTTTTCTTTCTCTTCTCTCTTTCCTAGTAGAATGTCGTCTATGTCTACTCTTCTTAATAGCTTCTCTCCTGATATTTTTCCCTTGAAAGTCTTTATTTGACATCATTAGCAAAATTGACCTCATGGTGAATTCTGGAAAGTTGGGTACAACTGTGAAGCCAAGGAGTCTGGTTACTTCAAGTGCTGGGGCTTTAAAAAAGCAGCACAAGAAGCCCTTTGATGTCATGAACAACATTGTGGCAAATTTGCTCCTCAACCTAACAAGGTACTCTTATCTAAGGACAGTTGAAAAAATTCACTGTGCTTTTTAAGATGTTTTGAATTTTTGTTGTAGCATTTTTTAGTTATTCTAAGTTGTAGGAGCTTATTTTGTTTTTATTTTATTTTGTCTTGTATTTTCATCTCTTGGAGTGACAGACCAGAATTTTAATTTCTCTGACTTCAAAGCAGCATTTCCCCAAGTACATTTCATGGAATATTAATAGGTATTAAATGATAAAAGGTTTTATGGTAGATACTCTTTAGAAACACTTGGTTAAACAAAATTAAACCTATTTTCTTGCTGTAGAATGTGTTGATTTTTTTTAACCAACTAATCTATACCTCCTTATTAGCTTAAAAGTTTTCTGTGACTTTGATCTTAATGACCCTTTGGCATTATTACATTCCAGATTAATGAGTCTGTCAACTCAAGGAATTTAGTAGTTTCTGGAATAATTAAATAATTATTGACCTATATGTATTCAACTCAGTATAAGGTCTGTTTTATATAAGATATTTTTCTATGTGTAATGAGCAACTGTATCAATATGAGGGTACTTGAAAAAGTACATGGAAAGATTTGTATTATCTTTCAATTATATTTTTCCATGAACTTTTTGAAGTACCCTCCTATGTCGGTTACACTTTAGATAATCCTGAAATAAGAATAGCTATAGATGTTGTTTGTTATATTTTAATTATCTTTAAACATTGTTCATGATACTAAATTTCACTAATACAGGGGGAAAAAAGCATATATTCTGCACTGATAAACAGTGTACAAAAGGATTTGAAAAAATGCCTGCTGAATAATTCAAGCTACATTCAAAGTGTATAATTTTAACATCAAAATTTTTCTCACTGTTTTAATGGGTTTTTTTGTTTGTTTTGTTTTGAGCTCTGCGAGGTTTGAAGGGTCCCTTAATATGGACCTTAATGAAATCAGCATGAATTTAGTTCCTTTTCCTCAACTTCATTATCTTGTGTCAAGCCTAACACCTCTATATACACTGGCAGATGTTAACATTCCTCCTCGAAGGTAAGATATAACTTTATTCCAATTACTTGAGAACTTGAATTACTTTTTTTTTTTTTTTTTTTTTTTTTCCGGGGGGGAAAATTTTAGTTCCTTTTCCTCAACTTCATTATCTTGTGTCAAGCCTAACACCTCTATATACACTGGCAGATGTTAACATTCCTCCTCGAAGGTAAGATATAACTTTATTCCAATTTCTTGAGAACTTGAATTTTTTTTTTTTTTTTTTTTTTTTTTTTTGCCAGGGAGGAAAATTTTATATGGGTGAGGAGCTTGGGCTGCCACAGAATTTTTAAGAGGAAAAAGCCTACAGTAACTCTAGTTATTTCTTCATGTCATTTTATTTGTGAGAGGTATATAAAATACAGTTGATGGTAGCCATTTTTCCATTAGATGAATGCATCTTTATTTAGAGGTGATTCTTTAAAAATGTCAGTATTGAAGTACCCTCATATTTGAAATCTGTTAAATTTTTAGGATTATGAAAATTAATAATGCTGTAATTTTTATTGAAAAAGATTATGTGCCTTGAAGTGCGACAGACTTAAGTCTGAATCCTAATTCTGTCACTTACTAGCTGCCGGACCTTGGGCAGGTGACTTAAACTTTTCACCTCAGTTCTCATCTGTGAAAATGAAAGACTACCTACCTCATATGCTTGTTGGATGGGTCACATAAGAGTGTGTTTTAAAGCTATCAAAGCCCAGCACTTTAGAAGGCTTTCGAATGTTACTCTATAGGGTAGTTATTATGTATCATTTTCAGAATACCTTGTTTTGTAACTGCATCATCTTTAAGCATAAAGTTATATCAATTTACTTAACTAAAAATGTAGATTTGAAAGATACTCTTAGCATAAACAGTGATGCTGAACTTGAAAAGTTCACACTAGCATTCTCAGTTGAATAAGAATGAAGGTTCTGCCAAACTCTGTAAAGGAAGAGTATGTAAATGAGAAAGTAAAAACTAAATTAAAGGTTTTTTTCTATAGTTAAAGTTTTGGCAAGATACCAGTTCTATACTTCAGGATTGTCACAAATGATACTGATAAACTTTGATTTGAGCTAGTAGCAAATGGCCAGTTATGCCAAATAATAGGTATGACTTCTTTTCTGTATGGAATCCTTACAACCTTAACAATCTAAGCAACATACACAGTGTATGGAATGTGGTGATCTGATATTCCAATATCATGTTCAGTGATATCAGCCCAGCATATTAAGTTTTAGTATATTTAAGTAGAATGTACACCTTTAATGTAGATACATAGAATATAAATTGGTGCTAAAGTTTATTGTACAATAGTGATAATTCAGACATTTTTAAATATGAAGTTAATTCTTAAAAAATAAGGACATGGAATTTCTAATTAAGTTCAGCATAAAGAAAAAAGAATGTTTTGACTTGGTCTTTCAACTTGAATATTTCAAAGTCTATTGAATAGTCTATAATCCTACCTGGTATATTTTTGACAAAAATAATACTTGCATCTGTATTTTTTATTTTAATCATAATTTGTGGTGATGGTTTATTTTTAATTAAAATGTGTTAGTGACTATCTCTAGGGAACTTTAAAAATGTCAGACCCTTAAGGAATTTGTCACAGTGTTCTTACTATCTCTGTGAGGGGTTGGGGGTTTTATTTGTTTTTTGATTTTTTTTTTTTTCTTTTTTTTTTTTGCTTCTGCTCTACTGTAGATGTTTCAAAGGCTGCCATATAAACATATATACACAATCATTTATCCTCGAGTAAATAATAAATTGTTTTAAAACAGCACTATTAAAAGACATAGTTTGAAAAACCTCTTTAATTTCTTATAAGTAGTTTCCAAATGAGTGAGAATAGTTTTGGTTGTGGATAATGTTAATAAATAGTTATGTACCTAGTCCATTTTTGTCAAAAGAAAATAAGTAATAAGCACAGATTAATAAAGATAAGTACCCCAATAATTGTAAATAGTTCCTTAGTAGTTTTCTTATTTTATGAGACAAGAAAATTAATCAAGAATGGATTTGCCTGCTTGTTGTATAGTGGTTC